>NC_086449.1:195076007-195343507 GCF_028390025.1 Pseudophryne corroboree | reverse complement strand
CAACACAGTGTAACCTTGTTAGTTTAAAAGCTGTATGAGCGATTCTTACGCTCTGAGAATAAACACTCAAATACCGGTCTAAGGGTCTAACACCTTTTAAGGAAATGAATGAACGTTCAATCGCAAAAGAATACACAATACAAGTTATACACTACCAAACTAACATAAAATACCTAACCGAGTTACTACACGTTAAAATACAACAAAGACACAATTACATTTAAAGTGGGGAAGGAGAGAGAGAATGGCTTACAACAAAATAGGAGATAAATATGGTTGCAGAGAACTTACACACAAGGGGAACAATCGCATGCGCCTTCCTGGATATCCAGCTCCCAATTATCAGTGATGAGAACCGTTGAGAAGAGTAGAGAGCTGGCCCAGGTCGGCTTGTCTTTATATACACTTACACACAGTACAGTACAATGGTCCCTACATTCTTATTGTTCATTGGACACAGGAATCCGTCTCTGTATTATAACAAAAGGTCATAGGTTGGTTCATACAGGTGGGCTGTGACTATTTCAAACTGCTCAGGTGGGAGGGAAACTAGGTTTCCCGCCGCATGGATAATAAAGTGCAAATATAGTAAATGTCCATAAACTTCTTATGTCCATAACTATACGCACGAGCGAGTAATCTGCTTCAAACCAACACCGGAATATTGCTAATTATATTCTCTTCCGATGGATACTAAACACCACTGTGTAACCCCAGTCTGACCCTTCGTATCAAACAAAGAGGAATCTCTCTGTCCCCGAACATGCTATATTAACTAAACTTTCAGATTCTATCATAGGGACCATAATCTACAAAATACATTATATGACTAAAATATGTTACGATTGAGTCGCCCGCTAGACGTACACAAACTCTACCGTAAATGCGCATACCATGCGCCTGCGAGTGCACGCGACTGCGAGTATACGCACGCACGGGAGGGCTCATGCACGTGCAGCGGGCACACGCATGAGGTGCATATATGGCAATGTGCAGCGTGATATTTTTCTGACTTTGACAGTCCACCCTTTGGCAGTCACCAATAACTGCCACTTCCTAAAACAGTTCAAAAAGAGAAAAATATATGTCATGTATAATACATTTCTATGATTGGGTAGGGGAGGAGAGGAGAAGGTAGGAAAAAGGGTATGACCTAGTGAGATAGCAGAAGCATGTGTGTATGAATCCATGTTTGGGGGGTCATGTATCATCGTGCCGTACGTGTCTTAAATCAAGCTTCGAGGTATTGCGAAGTATACATTTGAATTCCTTCTTATCCCGTGGTACGGGTCTGTGGATGGGCTGTCAAACTTTACCGAGCTCTTTTCGGCTTTTGGTTGCAACAAAATGGGGGAGCACATTTTAGTTGATGATACATGAATAGGGGGATATGTGAGTGCTGATATCTGTGCCTATATTCCCTATCGACTATGTGTGTTATTACCTGAAGGTTGTAGAGATGAAGATAAAGAGCAATTATGGTAAATGCAGTCATAAACTATGTGAGTTTAATGTACATTTGCCGATTGAGGTCTTGTCTTGTGTCTTGTCTTGTCTCGATGTACATGTTGACTGTAGTCTCCCGATGCTTTTGCTATAAACGGTGTGCAAAAAGCTTTTTCAATGTCCATAGACTTACAAAAAGTGTTGGGCTAGCGTAAAATTAAAGGTACTAGGGATATGGGGGGGTCTATGGCATAGTCCATCAGTTGTCTGTGTAAAAGGTTGTCAAATTCTTCTTCAAAGCGGATGTCTTTGTACCTTGGAGAAAAACAAAGGAGAAACGGGTGAAATAAACGGACCGTGGAATCACATTTTCATCACAACATTGTCTCTATTGTTGGGTCATAAACCAAATCAGTCGTTGTTATTACAGTATCTTCACTTCTTAAACTCATCACTCGGGCGCTACGTTTACACTTTGTTAAAACCCGAACACATCTAAATATCAGACCGACCAATATGATGACACCCAGAATACACAAAAGAAATTTCCCTACATCCATGATAATTTCTTGAGTCCATTCTCCTAAACCAGAGAACCAATTTCGTGGGTTCAACCATGACACCCAACCGGTCAGCTCATTACCCACAGCGGCAAAGGTGAGATTGTGTTTCCTTCGGAACTCCCACTTTAATTGGAGAATGTCGTCCATCTTTTGGTCTATGACCTCGACCGGGTCCTCGGTGCTATTTGTAATATACGTGCAGCACTTTATTCCATACTGAGTCGCTAGGGTAACACAATACCCGCCTGTCACAGCTGTGACATAATTGAGAATCATCCTATGCTGAACCAGTTCTGTTTTATAAGCTTGGAGCTCCCTTCCGGTATACCTGAATGTGTCATCATACATTTCAGTGATATTGTCTAATAAATTTGCAAGTGCAGATATATACAGGGCCGGCGCTACCACTAGGCAGCTTTAGGCAGCTGCCTATGGGCGGCGACCACTAGAGGGCGGCACCGCACAGGAGAATTCAAGGGAACACTTTCTTTATCAGCTGCCTCGCCCTCGTCTCAGCCCAGCCAAACTCTTCCTTTTCTTTAATAGAGGAGCAGCTCGTGGGCGTCTGTACTGTATTTAATCAATGATCGAGTTGACGGTCTGTGTGAGTCCTGGCCTGATTCATTCTTCAACCCTGCAGGAGCACATGCGGCAGGCGGCAGCAGCCTGAACATAACATTCCACTATGCGGGCTATCGCAGAGGTGAGGGGGGCGGCACGCCTCCCCCCACCTCTGCGATAGCCCGCATAGTTGAATCATGGCCTGGTCCGCTCCGCTGCGGGTCATGTTGCCGCTCCGGCGCCGCCTCCCCCATACGATCAACTGCATGTCATCTCATCCGCGCTCAGCCTCGACTCTATGCAGTCCCGCGACTGGCTCCCGCCCGCATCTGAAAACCACTGGCACTCACCAAACGTGACCTGCTGCTGCCTCCCTGAGTCCCCCCCTCCTGCATATTATTACCAGATCCTAGGTTCATCTCTTCTCTCTCTTCCCCCCCCCCCGCATTTGGGCTCCCACATTTTGCCGCCCCCTTTCCTTCACCTTGTTACCAGCTCACCCCTTGATCAGGAGCACCCAGGGGCCAGGGCCAAGAAAGTACCAGGTGGGCGTTACCTTAATGTATATAATGTCAGTAAATACATATATTTCTTAACACTGACTGTTCTTCTGACATCTATCTTCTCCCTGCAATCCTGACGTGACCCCCCCCCCCCCCCACACACAGACACATGGAGATTGGGCTCCTGCATGATGTTACCCGCTCCCACTCCCCCCACGATTGGGCTTCTGCATGTTACCCCCTCTCCCTCGCCCCCCTGCATCATTTTTTCCTCGTCCCCCTGGTGCATTTAGTCTCCAACGTGTTACCCACTGCCCCCGCATATTGTTACCTGATTCCCCCCCTACCCCCACGATTGGGCTTCAGCACCATGTCACACACTCTTCCCCACCCACAATTAAGCTCCTGCATGTTACCTGATCTCCCCGACGGGATTGGGCTCCCGCGTGATGTTACCTGCTCCCCCTACCCCCACGATTGGGCTCCTGCATGTTACCCCCTCGCACCCCCATGATTGGGCTCCCACATCATGTTGCCCGCTCCCACCCTACCCTGCGATTGGGCTGGACATATACGGCAGTACCCAGGGCATCTTTATGCAGCTACCTATGGGCAGCAGCCACTAGAGGGCGGTCACGCTGCCGATTAATGCTTCCATTCTTGTCCCTTGCAATATGTGGAATGTTACCGCGGCGCGGAGGAGAAGACAGTTGGTAGAAGCACTGTAACAATAGGCGGCAGTGCGCTGCTTATTCTATGTGCATAGAGTAATGGAGCCGCTGCCGATGGGTTATATTCACACTGACAGCGCTGGCGGCTGATAACAGATGGGCGGCCGCGGTATTCGTGCAGCGCTGTCAGTGTGAATATAGGCCCTCATTCCGAGTTGTTCGCTCGCAAGGCGATTATAGCAGAGTTACACACGCTAAGCCGCCGCCTACTGGGAGTGAATCTAAACATCTTAAATGTGCGACCGATGTATTCGCAATATTGCGATCAAAACCGAGTTAGCAGTTTCTGAGTAACTCCAGACTTACTCTGCCTGTGCGATCAATTCAGTGCTTTTCGGTCCCGGCTGACGTCATAAACACACCCAGCGTTCGCCCAAGCACTCCCACCGTTTCTCCAGACACGCCTGCGTTTTTTCCGGAAACGGTAGCGTTTCCTGCCACACGCCCCTAAAACGCCGTACATCCGCCCAGTAACACCCATTTCCTGTCAATCACAATGCGTTCTCCGGAGCGACGAAAAAGCCGTGAGTAAAATTACTTTCTTCTTAGTAAAGTTACTTGACGCATGCGCAGTGCGAACATTACGCATGCGCACTAAGAGAATTCTCACTGCGATGCGATGAAAAATACCGAGCGAACAACTCGGAATGAGGGCCATAACCCATCGGCGGCGGCTCAATTACTCTATCCACATAGAATAAGCAGCGCACTGCCGCCTATTGTTACAGTGCTTCTAGCTCCTCTCCACGGAAACGATCCACATATTGCCGCCCCGCACCACAGACTCCCGCGATCTCACTCCACATGCATAAGCCCACAAGATCTGCTGCGCTGCTGTACACAGGAATATTTTTTCTTCACTGTTACAGCAGCTGCCTAAGGCCCCACCCACTGGAGCGGCAAACCCCCCCTTACCCACTTTCCCGAGGTTGAAAAAGCGGACATGAGCATTTTGGTAATAGAGGCGCAGCGGAAGGTTTCACAGCCCTCCCAATGCCGCACAGTACCTCTCTATCCAGCGGGGCAGCGCCGTGATGTCACATCAAACTCCGACATGTGACACGAAACCAAGCGCCGCCCCACCACATGTACTACAACTGCAGCAGCCATCTCAGCCTCAGCTCCGTGAAGGAGGCCTCTATGACCGAGCTACCCAGGCTGCAGCTGTCAGGGAAGGGGTATCAGCGTCCAGCAGTGCTTCCGTGAAAGGTATGTACTGCTGCTGACTGGACATGTGAATAATTATATTTTGTTACGCACGGACATGGACATATGTATGTGTATATATATATATATATAATGTAAGTAGGTGTATATGTACATATATTATGAGTGTGTGTGGTTATATAAATATATATTTATGTATATACACTAGAGTAACAGTCCCCTCTCTGTCCGCCCCCGCTGTGGCTGGCGCCATTCCCTTTCCTCTATAGCCCACTACTCCTTTCCGAGCCTTCCCCCAACAGCTTGATCCTGCATTGTCATCAAAAAGCAATGGTAACCATAGCAACCCAGCCGCACATGACGCTCCTACGTCGCCCCGAGGCTGGCGACCATACAGGGAGACACTGTGATAAAACATAAAAACACTGAGATAATAGACCCCACGAAAAAACATATATTAAACATGGATGTTTAATATATATTTTTTTTGTTGGGTCTATTTATGTAATAAGATTAATGTTGTGTGTTATGTTCATGTTTGTCTTATCTGAGCACTTGTAAAGCTTGATGAAGGGTCCCGCTGTGGCCTGAAATGCTGCATTGTGATTATGGTTGTGCTGATGTTACTACTACTTTATGCTACACATGAAATACACTCCTGAACTTGCAACCCTGGATATGTATACATGCTTTGCTGTTGTGGCTATTAAATCTGCTTATATGAAAGACCTGGAGTGCCGTGTCTGCTCTGAATGAGACATCGGAAATATATATACACACAAGGTATTGGATAAACAGCAGGCACGGGATGTAGTTATGTGACTGCTGGTCACAACACCTCCCCCTACATCCCACCCCTTGGGGGGGGGCGCAGCAGGCTGAAGTTTTGCCTAGGGCGTCGAGAAACCTTACACCGGCCCTGGATATATATTTATAATTTATCACTCTTCTGGCGGTACGAGTGATATCTAACGCGATTAGGAATTGAATCCCGGTGGATTCATGGATCAGGTCAGAGGCCGGATGCTCTGTTTTTTCTATTAGGTGCCGTTTAACGATGTGCTCGTAATGAGTGTGAGTATAAGGAGCTTGGGCACTGCGGTGAATATCCTTCATTTTAGTGTGGGATACAGTCATTACCTCAGGCAGTACTTTTCCAATATAACATAACCCTTCTGAGTTTGGGGCAAGCCACTTATACGCTTTCCTCCCGCATATGAAGTATGCATCATCGGGGAGAACATATGGGACGGAGTAGGACATTACCATATTACACATTTTCCATATGAAATCTCCTAACCCTAATTCTCCCATCTGTTTAGTACGTGTATCAGTTTGTACGATATGTGCACAGTATCCTGGTAATACTTCTCCAACTCTCATGATCCTACTTCCTAGGGTATACCTATATCGAAAATATTTTCCACTACCGGCTATGTGGCGTATAAGTTCTGTATCTGTAGGCATTCTATCGGCTCTGTATGAAAAGGTCATGGTTTGGTTATTCCATGACACTTCCCAATTTCCCGGCTTTCGGGGATTGGAAATGTTAAAACATACTAGGGATCTATCCACATGATATTGGTGGAGCTTCAAACTAGGAGGACTGGAGATATTAAACCTCCTGTCCACCGGCCTCCCACCACTTAGCTCAAGTACCTCCCCTATAGTTAGAGGGAATGGTACTAACCCTGATTTGCTATGGCCTTGAGGTACTTGAGAGCATACCCAACAATCTGTCTGATTTAACACTTTACCCACTAAGGAGTGATAGTCACTCAATGGATGCCGGTCCATGTGGATATTAAAACTGGATTGGCATTTCTTGATACACCCATCCTCAACTACACTGTCACAGAGTCTATAGATACAGTTCTCTTCAGCTAACAATCCTTCACAATTCCTTCTATTGTCAATGCTACCAGATCGTTTTCTGATACTCGCCTTTACTCGGTGATTATGTTGTTCTTGGAAATCTACGCCTCCATCTCTGTCATCAGAACCCATTCCAGAACCTCTCTCGACCTCCATGGTACTCTCGCCGGAACAGACTGCTCTGGTCAACATCATGGTCAACAGGAAAATCCGGATCACAGTCTCTTGGGGCAAGTCCATCTTATAGGAGGAAATGGAGAAGAATGAGAATGGGGAAAGAAGTAATTGAGGGAGATGGGATGGGAAGTGGAGAAAAACAATAAAAGGGAACAGGGAATCGACAACTGCCTCCAATCTTATTATTCTCAATGCTCAGGTGCCGTCTCAGTCCTCCTGAAACAGACACTCCAGTGATACAACTTCCTCTACCGTCTGTTCTTTATCACGGGACCTCTCTGGATCAGCAACCTTCTTACAATGGGACGAATGAACCCAAGTCTCTCTCTCGGCAACCTTCAATGCTGTCGTGCTAATCAATAAGACTTGGTATGGTCCTTCCCATCTGTCAATAAGGCAACCTGAGCGTAGAAAATTCCGTATCATTACATAATCCCCAGGTTCAATGTCATGACAATTACTATCTGGCAGATCAGGAATCACCAACTTCAAATTGTCATTCTGATTTCTTAGCTGTTTACTCATCTTAACCAAATACTTTACAGTCACTTCATTGTTACACTTCAAATCATCCTGAGGGTTAATCATGACATGCGGTTGTCAACCAAACAGAATTTCAAAAGGGGACAGATTAAGAGGGGACCTGGGAGTGGTTCTGATGCTGTATAATACAAGGGGCAAAGCTTCTGGCCATGTCAATCCTGTTTCCGCCATAACTTTGCTCAATTTATTTTTAATAGTGCTGTTCACTCTTTCTACTTTTGCACTCGCCTGGGGGCGGTACGGAGTGTGCAGCTTACTATCAATTCCCATCAATTTACACATTCCTTGAAAGACATCACCTGTAAAATGGGTACCCCTATCACTTTCAATTATTCTAGGGATACCGTATCTACACACAAATTCCTGTACAATTTTCTTAGCAGTAAACATTGCGGTATTTGTGGCCGCAGGAAATGCTTCGACCCAATTTGAAAACACATCTATACAAACTAGTACATACTTCAAATTTCGACAAGGGGGTAATTGTATGAAATCAATTGTATTACCTGAAAAGGGCCGCCTGTAGGTGGGATATGAGATGGTTCTGTTGGTATTGCCTTTCCGATATTCTTCCTCAAGCAGGTGAGGCAAGTCATTGCCCTCTTTCCCGCATGGGAAGAAAATCCTGGGGCGCACCAATATGCTCTTACCAACTTACACATCCCTTCCTTGCCTAGATGAGTCAGCCCATGTGCTGCTTCCGCTAAACTTGGAAGGTATGCTCTGGGTGCCACTGGTTTACCCTGTCCATCTGTCCAGAGTCCTGAGGACTCCTGGCCATATCCTTTTGCCCTCCAAACTGCCTTTTCCTGTGTGGAACACAAATTTTGCATTTCACACAATTTCTGTGTGTTGACGGTATTAAATACCATCAGTTGTGTGGTGTCTGTCTGTCTGGGGGTACCAGCTGCTAACTTAGCAGCTTCGTCTGCTCGGCTGTTACCAAGTGATACCGGGTCTTGGCTATATGTATGTGCTTTACACTTGATAACAGCCACTCTGTCAGGTTCCTGTATCGCTGTTAGAAGCCTTTTGATGTGGGCTGCATGCGCTACCGGTGTACCAGCTGCCGTCATGAAATTTCTGAGGCGCCATAGGGCTCCGAAATCATGGACTACCCCGAAGGCGTATCTAGAGTCGGTATAGATATTGGCTGTTTTGCCCTTAGCCAATTCACATGCTCTGGTTATGGCAACCAGTTCAGCAACCTGGGCTGAGTGAGGTGGGCCTAGCGGTTCTGCTTCTATGGTGCCTTGGTCATCTACGACTGCGTATCCAGTACACAAGTCTCCCGAGTCCGTCTGTCTGTGACAACTACCGTCAGTGTAGAAAGTAAGATCTACATCTTCCAGTGGGTTGTCACTGATGTCAGGCCTTGCCGTGAAATTTTGGGTCAAATATTCCATACAATCATGTGAGTCAGTGTCTGTACTAAATCCTCCTCCATCACTCTCATCCCCCACCCTTTGTGCCTGTCCAGGCACACCTGGGAGATACGTTGCTGGATTTAGTGCACTGCATCTGTTTATGGTGATGTTTACAGGGGCCATTAGTGCTAATTCCCACCTTGTAAACCGTGCGGATGAGACATGTCTGGTTTGGGCAGAATTTAGTAAGGCTGACACTGCATAAGGTGTATGGATTGTGAGTTTGTGTCCTAGCACTACATCTTCGCTTTTCGTTACTAGCAATGCTATTGCAGCGACACTTCGCAAGCATGTGGGGAGGGATCGCGCTACCGTATCTAGCTGAGCGCTGTAGTATGCTACCGGCCTGCTGGCATCACCGTGCTTTTGGGTTAGGACGCCTGCCGCGCAACCAGCACTTTCTGTTCCGTACAGCTCAAAGGGTTTCCCATAGTCTGGCATACCTAATGCTGGTGCCTGCGTTAGGCACTGTTTAAGTCTCTCAAATGCCATCTCGGATTCGTCTGTATGCGAAATCCGATCAGGTTTGTTTGATGAGACCATCTCCTGCAAAGGTAATGCTAGAATGGAAAAACCTGGGATCCAGTTACGGCAATACCCACACATTCCTAGAAACGTTCTGATCTGTTGCTGGGTTTGTGGCAGAGTCATGTCTCGAATTGCTTGAATTCTATCAGCGGTCAGGTGTCTCAGTCCTTGTGTCAGACAGTGTCCCAGATATTTTACTTTAGTCTGGCATAATTGCAACTTGTCTTTGGAAACCTTGTGTCCTGTGTCTGAAAGATGAAACAGGAGCTGTTTCGTATCTTTCAGGGACGCTTCCAGTGAATCTGAACATAGTAGTAAATCATCCACATATTGGATCAATACTGATCCACTTTCTGGTTGGAAAGACTGTAAATAATCATGCAAAGCCTGTGAAAATATACTTGGGCTGTCTATGAAACCTTGTGGTAATCGAGTCCATGTGTATTGGACTCCTCTGTATGTGAATGCAAACAAATATTGGCTGTCAGGGTGCAGAGGTACAGAGAAGAAGGCGGAGCAGAGGTCAATAACAGTGAAAAATTTCGCAGTGGGAGGGATTTGCATAAGGATGACAGCTGGATTTGGCACTACGGGGAACTGACTCTCAACTATTTTGTTAATCCCCCTTAGATCCTGCACTAGCCTGTAACCCCTCCCCCCACTCTTTTTCACAGGGAAGATGGGACTATTGGCAGTGCTGGATGTTCTTACCAGAATGCCCTGTTGTAGCAAGCGCTCTATTACGGGGTATACTCCTAACTCCACCTCTGGCTTCAGAGGGTATTGTGGGATTTTTGGAGCTATCCTACCATCTTTTACTTGCACAACTACTGGAGCTACGTTTGCCATTAATCCACTGTCTTGTCCATCTTTAGTCCAAAGTGACTCTGGTATTTGGGATGTCATTTCTTCTACCTGGGATGAACTCCTATTTATCATAACGGTATGTGACATTAATTTTGATGGGGAGTCTAGCATGTCTCGTACTTCCTGAGCGTGATTCTCAGGTATGTCTAAGAATACACCTTCAGGAGTACAATAAATGACGCACCCCATTTTACACAATAATTCTCTTCCCAGGAGATTAGTCGGTGCCGATGCAGCCAGCAAAAAGGAATGCTTGGTATGCAAAGGCCCTATTGTAATCTCTGCTGGTTTGCTAACAGGGTAGTGCTGTACTACTCCCGTTACTCCCATGGCTGGAATTGTTTTACCAGTGGTTCTCATGCCCACTGTCGAATTTATCACTGATTTGGCCGCCCCCGTATCTACAAGGAAATTTAATGATTTACCAGCTACATCAATTGTGATCTCGGGTTCACTTCCAAGACTTGCAATCAATTTCACTGGCTGCAGATTACAGGTGTGGCCACACCCCTATTGAGTATGGTGACCTCCCTGAATCGCGCTGGCAGCAATTACTTGTGGTGGGGGTAGATGGGAACTATCAGAGATTTGCCAGTCTCTTCTTGGGGGATACCTTTTTGTTTCCCCTGCATGTGGCTCATAGCTCCGCCCCTTCGATCCTTGATCCCAATGTCTCGTATCAGGTTGTTGTCTATAGGGTTGATATGAATTTTGTATTTGTTTTGCTTTACAATCACGTGACATGTGTCCCTCTCTGTGACAACTATAACATTTTATACCTCTTGACTTACCCACAGGGGTCACAGTTCTGGGCTGAGGTGGCCGGGTAGTGAGGGCCTGTATGCTTACAGCCATTAACTTTTCACTCTGTGACTCCCTGTGTCTGATGATATTTCGATTATGCCCAGCAGCAGCCTCTCCCAATGCATCCACCGACATACCTCTCCAATCAGGCCTAGTGGTTTGTATTCTATTCCTTAAAACCTCTTTTAGACCGTCCATTAATACTGAAACAGCTACTTCCCTGTGGTGTACATTAGTTTTAATGTCATCTATACCAGTGTACCTAGCCATATCCTGCAGAGCCCGGTGAAAATACTCTGGTGTGGATTCACCTTCTTTTTGTTTTATTGTAAAGATTTTATTCCACTTTACTACTGCAGGAAAATATACCCCTAACTGTAAGTTGATTCTCTTTACATTATCCTGATTATACTCGTCTGTTAGTGGTACTTCCTCATCTAACTTGCAATCAGCGATAAACTTTAACGGATCAACACTGGGGGGTAAACATGCCCTCAAAACTGTCCTCCAATCTTTGTTATTTGGCTCTGCAGAATTTCCTAGCTCCCTAATATACTTTTGACATGCAACTAAGTCTTTCCTAGGATCAGGGAATTCAGACATCATTGATCTTAATTCTGCTCGGGAAAAGGGACAGTGCATGGCGATGTTCCTGACAGGAGTTGCCCCTGAAGTGTCAGTTTTCCCATTTGGCACTGCTATTACCCTAACAGGATTAAGTCCAACAACATCATTCTGAGTAGATTCTACAACATGTGGTGAAATGGTTTCAGCATAGTGTATGGTGCCGTACTTACCAGTCGATACGACCTCACCTGTCCCTCCGCTAGGGGCCTTTGCTACTAATCTTACGGGTTGAGTCGTGCCTACTGCTGTTTCTGATATGGTGGCTGCTAGGGAGAGTGCTGATATTGTTGTGGGCTCATCCTCTTGGTCACAATCCTGGGGAAAGTTCAAAACAGGGTACAACTTGCACGGATTAGTGTTAGCATTAATTACTTTGGTTACATTATCCTTAACTTCTACACATTTAACATGACCCTGAGTGCCATTCTCTGCAACCAATTTCTCTCCAGGTATGTATGGTGGTGGGGGTGCATTGGCTATCAGTTTCCTGATAGGGTTAGATCCAGTGGCTTGCGCCAACCCCCTTTGTATTTCACCTTCCTGTTGCCACAATGTTAAATAATCATAATGTCTAATACGCCTTTTTGAAGATTTAATCAGGCAAACTCTTCTCCTTAAATTCTGTAACACTTCTGGGTTAAAACTACCTACCCGGGGAAACTTTTCCCCGTCATGCACAGTCATCCTTTCCCATTCATTGCACAACATTTCTGTGTGATGACCATATTTCTCACACATGATATACCTTGCCGACCCGATTGGTCGGTTTACCAAATCAACCTGAACCTGGGTTGATCGCCCCTTACCTGAACAACTGGCCCCCATCTCTGCAGGTGTTGCTTTCACTACCTCTGACTTCAAATCAGGGTCTTCGGCAACCCTTACAAAAACCAAGATGCTCGGGGTAAGGCTGCGGTGGGGGTTTTGCTCCGAAGTCCGCCCACTTAACTCCCGTCCACGCTGGCCAATACGGCGACCAAAGTTCCCAGAGGTTCCGTACCCAACCTAGGGCACCTAAGTACGTCTACTTGCTCGGGCGTGTGGGAGTGTCTTACCCTCCCCAGCAAGTATCAGTCGCTGGAATGTCCCTGAGTGATCAGGCTACTTCCCTTAAAATAAAAAAATGACACAAATCACGTTAACAATGTGCAAGCAGCGTTCTTCTGAATTCAAGATACGCTGATGCACACAATCACATGCGGTACAATCGTATCTGCACACAAGCAACTAATCTTATGTGCGGAACGATCAGTGGAATCGAAAATTTCGGCTGCGAATTCCTTCAGCAATGAGCTTCTTTGGCCTATATGGGTCTAGCACCAACCCTCTTCGGTTGTGCTTCTCTACTTCTAGTCTGCTGTACCTGAACCTCCTGGTCCTGTGACCTCCTGGTCTGTGACTTCCTGGTCTGTGACCTCCTGGTCTGTTATGTACAGCAGACTCTACTGCTCATAAATGTGTCGAGACTAACAAGGGACGCCTCCCAAGCCACCCCACGATATCACTCTCGCTGGTGTACCTCTTTCTACTGGCCTATGGTTCCCACTTCCGTAATAAAAGAGAAATCTTATATATATACACTCTTACATTCAAACACTTTTATTTCTGTACAGAATTCCTTTCATTCAGTAATAGTCTAACCCAGAAGAATTACAACAGAGAAAGTCTTTTCCTTTTAACTTTAAACTTTTGGATTTGAGATAGATTTGTGTTATTTTCGCGTTACTTCCTTATCGCCTATTAAAACAATACTATCGTGCGGTTTGTATTACGTGGGCGTATCCGTACGCTCCGTTGCGTGATATACGCTCCGTGCGTCGACCTTTGCGTTGCGTACGCCCTGCCCTTGTAAGGACACGTGTACGCAGACCAAGTACGTCCACAGTAACACACTACACGTTTATCAATGTGAATGATCTTTAACAGTAATCCTTCACTGACCACCACTCAAATCTCCCTTGTATTCTAGGCGAGATTGTGTGCGTGCCTTTTACAATTATTCCCTTAAATATTACTTTTAACTATTAATAACAACAAATGTCTCAACACGTTATCACTAGTGTGTGGCAATCAGGAGAATGAGGTACGAACAAATAATACTAAACAAGGAATACAGGTGTGTGTGCTTATGCGTACGTTCGCAAAACAGAAACTAAACAGGTTTTAAAAGACAATAACGTACTGTTCCTACCTTTTGGTTCCGGATTCCTTCAGCACTACTTACTAAGTGAAGCAGACGCTTATCTGGTCAGCACTACGAGGAATATTACCTCCCGCCTTTTGCTGACCGATAATGTCTGCTGAAATTACCAAGTGCAGATATGTGAAGAGCGGGCGAGTCCCCAATTGTTAAAACCTATTATATATCCTATATTAAACACGCTAAAAGGTTAATGAACACAGTACGCAATTGGCGTATGGAATACCGTAAGAGTACGCACGTAGCGTACAAACGCGTAGCCGTGGACGAGACGCACGAGCGGCACATTCGCTCACGGCTTAAAGCGTAAAGGCAAGCACGCTATAGGCTGCCGACTAATGTAATGATACGCTAGCAGCGCAGCGGACGCTCGACACCACGAGGAGATCACGAGCGGCGCTGACGCTCACAGAGTTAAACCTTTGTAACAATATCATAAACAATGTACTTCAATTGTAAACCTTTGTGCAGTGATATGGTGTAAATGCAACACAGTGTAACCTTGTTAGTTTAAAAGCTGTATGAGCGATTCTTACGCTCTGAGAACCCTTTAGCAATATAATAAACACTCAAATACCGGTCTAAGGGTCTAACACCTTTTAAGGAAATGAATGAACGTTCAATCGCAAAAGAATACACAATACAAGTTATACACTACCAAACTAACATAAAATACCTAACCGAGTTACTACACGTTAAAATACAACAAAGACACAATTACATTTAAAGTGGGGAAGGAGAGAGAGAATGGCTTACAACAAAATAGGAGATAAATATGGTTGCAGAGAACTTACGCACAAGGGGAACAATCGCAAGCGCCTTTCTGGATATCCAGCTCCCGATTATCAGTGATGAGAACCGTTGAGAAGAGTAGAGAGCTGGCCCAGGTCGGCTTGTCTTTATATACACTTACACACAGTACAGTACAATGGTCCCTACATTCTTATTGTTCATTGGACACAGGAATCCGTCTCTGTATTATAACAAAAGGTCATAGGTTGGTTCATACAGGTGGGCTGTGACTATTTCAAACTGCTCAGGTGGGAGGGAAACTAGGTTTCCCGCCGCATGGATAATAAAGTGCAAATATAGTAAATGTCCATAAACTTCTTATGTCCATAACTATACGCACGAGCGAGTAATCTGCTTCAAACCAACACCGGAATATTGCTAATTATATTCTCTTCCGATGGATACTAAACACCACTGTGTAACCCCAGTCTGACCCTTCATATCAAACAAAGAGGAATCTCTCTGTCCCCGAACATGCTATATTAACTAAACTTTCAGATTCTATCATAGGGACCATAATCTACAAAATACATTATATGGTTAAAATATGTTACGATTGAGTCGCCCGCTAGACGTACACAAACTCTACCGTAAATGCGCATACCGTGCGCCTGCGAGTGCACGCGACTGCGAGTATACGCACGCACGGGAGGGCTCATGCACGTGCAGCGGGCACACGCATGAGGTGCATATATGGCAATGTGCAGCGTGATATTTTTCTGACTTTGACAGGACACAGGAAAGGCAGGTTTAGTCCGTGGTGGTGTGAATGGGCAGATGGAGGTGAGTGAGCTGCGGTATGTGGTGACAGGAAATATTTTAGGAAATATTTTTTTCCTGTGAGCACTGGCTGCATGCACTGCAGGGAACTCTGTGGGCCTATTTTCAATGGGGAGGCTTGGAGCTGTAGCTCCATCCGCCCCATTGTTAATCCCACCCTGACTATCCCCCATGCTGTTTGCAGTATACATGCTATCACTGGATGAAATAATCAGACGCCATGGCCTGGTCTACCACTGCTATGCAGATACATAGTAACATAGTTTTTGAGGTTGAAAAAAATACAATTTCTCCATCGAGTTCAACCTATTAGTGGTCAGATGATACACAACTGTACCTGCCTTTGCTCTGGGTACTGATAACCCAATAACAACCTTAAATAGCTGTGTAGCTGAGCAGCAGGAGTGGATGAGTGCCAGTTGGGTGTGACTGTAGTGTATCCTGATAAAACAGAGGTCCTTATGATAAGACCGCAACATCAAAGGACAAGACTGCAGCATAGCCAGCCAACTGGACTTACACTCGGGGATTCAAAAATACAAACCACTGATCATGTGCAGAATCTTGCTGTTGTCCTGGATGGTGGATTGACACTTAAACATCAGATATCAGCCACAATTAAATCCTTATTCTTTCATCTGAGGAACATAGCATTTAAATCCCTCTGAAGATCTGCCTAAAGTTATAAATGCATTTGTATCAACTCAATTGGACTACTGCAATGCCCTCTACTTTTGTCTCCCAGCAAAAGAATTGCACCGCTTACAGCTGGTACAAAACGCAGCTTCCAGGCTGTTAACCAACCAGCCCCGTTCTAGCCACATAACACCCATCCTCTACTCACTCCACTGGCTGCAAGTAAAATGGTGAATCGCCTTTAGCTTCTGATTCCATACTGCCCCACTCGATTACTGCAATCTGTAGTTGAAGGACTATTAGCAGTACCAACAGTTCGAGAGGCCCCCACGTTAGAATCCTTCAAAAATGAACTCAAGACTTTCCTATTTACTCAAGCATATCCATAATTGTCCCTTTAATATCTCCGTGCTCTAAGTATTTATGAAAAGCTTTTCTGTTCTTGTTTCTGTAATTTATTATGTTAAGTCTATTAAGTGCCTTGAGTCCTATTGGAGAAAGAGCGCTATTTAAATAAAATTATTACTATTATTATTATTACAGGAACGCTGCAGTGCAGCCTGGCTTACTTGAGTGACAGTGTCCGTGCCCAGTTGGAGAGGAAGGAGGGTCTGCACTTTCCCCTGTCCTCCCCTCTTTTATCAGCTCCTCCCCATTCATTCTTATAGCTCTGGCTTCCTCTCTCTCTCTCTCTCTCTTTGAGGCTGTGCTTGAGTGCTGCGTAACTGACATCCCGACCGCTAAATTCATACTTCCAACTTTCTTTATCTTGAAAGAGGGACACATGCACGGCGAAGCCGCGCGCTCCTGAAAAAGGGGTGTGACCTTGGGAAAAGGGTGTGTGGCTTCACAGTGATGCCGTGATCATAAGCCATGCCCCCTTGTCCATCACTGAAGGGGGCATGCCCAGCGCCCTGTGAGCTGCTGGCATGCCCCCTCTCCCTCTGTCACTTCTGAATAGAAGCTGTGTGCATGCGCACAGCGTCTATTCACTGCTCTCTGCAGCAGTGACAGGAGCCTCCCAACTGCCCCTCCCCCCCACCGCTGCGGCCCGTGAGTGGAACAGCGGGACAGTCCCGTGAAACTCGGGACAGTTGGGAGGTATGTAAATGCCTAAGGGAATGAAGGAGAAGCAGAGCACTGGCAGCCATCCCTGTGCAGCAGCAGCCTGTGATTATCCATGCCACTGACCCCAGGTCAGGTTACATGTAAGAGGCAAATAAAAACAATGTTGTGGAAGTGGATCTGAGTTACTTCCTGCAGCTCCTGTATGGGCATAATGTGTAAGGGGTGATACTAGTGTGTGGGTATAATGTATAAGGGGCACTACTACTGTGTGGGTATACCGTATATGAGGGGCACCACTACTGTGTGGGAATAATGTGAATTAGGAGTACTACTCCTTAGTACTATTCCTTTGGCACATGCTTGTCCTACTTCGAATATAGTGCAGGATACAAAAATGTCTAGTTACGGCTCTGATGTATCTATCGTTGGGGGTGTGTGTATATTGTTGCAGCTGGGTAACAGTTACCTCTACAAGCAGATAAATAGGGGTGGAATGGCCAAAGAGATACGTACAGATCTGCATATTTGCAAACATCTGCATATATTTCCAAGAACACAAAGGAGGCAATTCAAATGGTTTTTATTTTTGGGCACTTATCAGAGCAATTCAATTGTTGCTCTGACTGGGCACTCAATACTTGTTAAGCACCCAAATGCACTGTGTTAACCTAACTAAAATAGTGCCTGTACCCAAATGGGACAATTTTCGCACATTTCTATTGGCCACCTTAGCAGACGGCGAACAAGAATATCGGTGCTGGCTGTGATCGCACCAGAGCAGGAGAACAATTGAATTTCTACCGTTGGGTGCCACATAGTGACAGACACCTAAAAAACAACTGAAGCGCCCTCAATGAATTTGTCTCCTGATCACTAAATATAGAAAGACAAAATAATTTATGATCATAGCCCCGATATCACTATCTTTATTTTTTAAGACAAATTAGTTTGTTTATTAGACCCGAAATGCCCTAACCCCAATGAGAATGGCTGTCTGTGCTGGAATTAGAAGTTTTTATCACTAGCGGTGGCCAGGGCCGTAACTACGTGTGTGCCAAGTGGGCTTGGCACACAGCGCAGTTGCCCTGAGGGCGCATGGCCAGCGGCATGTAATGAGTCAAATTGACTCATTACATGCCGCCTGTTCTGTGCTGTGCGCCGCCGCGCTGTGGAGGGAGAAGAGAGCAGTGCCGGGCAGGTGAGAAGGAGGAGGAGGGAGGGGGACTGGAGCCGCAGCAGCGCTATTTCATTGGTAGTAAGCGCCGCTGCAGCAGCCCCCTCTCCTTCCGTATTGGCTGCCTGGCGCTGCTGTGGATGCTGGGATGTGGTTCCTCCATCCCAGCATCCACAGCAGCGCCAGGCAGCCAATACGGAAGAAGAGGGGACTGCTGCAGCGGCACTTACTACCAATAAAATAGCGCTGCTGCGGATCCAGTCCCCCTCCCTCCTCCTCCTCACCTGCCTGCACCGAGGAAGCTGCACGAGGAGCCTGTCAGCTGGGAGATGGTAAGTATCTATCTCTCTCTCTCTCTCTCTCTCGGACACCGTCTGCCATAATGTGTAAAAAGGGGGCCTGGCTGCCGCAATGTGTAAAAAGGGGGCCTGGCTGCCGCAATGTGTAAAAAGGGGGACTGGCTGCCGCAATGTGTAAAAAGGGGGCCTGGCTGCCGCAATGTGTAAAAGGGGGGACTGGCTGCCGTAATGTGTAAAAAGGAGGACCGGCTGCCGCAATGTGTAAAAAGGGGTACACTATCTGCCGTAATATGTAAAAAGGGGGCCTGGCTGCTGCAATGTGTAAAGAGGGGACTGGCTGCCGCAATGTGTAAAAAGGGGGACTGGCTGCCCTAATGTGTATAAAGGGGGACAGGCTGCCGCAATGTGTAAAAAGGGGGACGCTGGCTGCTGCAATGTGTATAAAGGGGGACACCATCTGCCGTAATGTGTAAAAAGGGGGATGCTGTCTGCCGTAATGTGTAAAAAGGGGGACGCTGTCTGCCGTAATGTGTAAAAAGGGGGACTGTCTGCCGTAATGTGTAAAAAGGGGGGCGCTGTCTGCCGTAATGTGTAAAAAGGGGGACGCTGTCTGCTGTAATGTATAAAAGGGTCTCTACCTGGTGTAGTGGCGCTACTGTGCAGCGTAATTTGAATAATGGAGACTACTGTGCACCGTAGTATGAATTGCTATTATTTTGCGGCCACGCCCCTTCCCCCGAAAGCCACGCCCCTATATATTTTCCGCGCACCTGCGGCGCGCACTGCCCCTCTCTTACATGGGGGGGCGCCAATGTCGTTTCTTGCACACAGTGCTAAAATGCCTAGTTACGGCACTGGCGGTGGCTGTGTAAAGCATGGTGAATCTAGATACTGGCCTATCAACAAGGACAGCGGGGGTACTAATAAGAGGATTAATGCAGGGAAAAAATGTATTAGATAAATAAAGCATTTTTTTTATTAAATAAATAATTTGTCCTATTTATTTTTAATTCAGATCTGCGCAGAAGGACCCCTACTGACTACCACTGTGGTAAATATCTGCTTACTGCAACTGGCCACTATAGCCAGGGAGTTGAGAATCCTTAAGATATTTTTCCATTTAATAAATAGGCCACATAAATCATGGTGATCCAGGCTGTCACTGTAATGGTGATCCAGGCTGTCACTGTAATGGTGCTTCAGGCTGTCACTGTAATGGGGCTCCAGGCTGTCACTGTAATGGTACTTCAGGTTGTCACTATAATGGTACTCCAGGTTGTCACTGTAATTGTGCTCCAGGTTATCACTGTAATGCTGCTATAGGTCCATATTTTGGGATTTTTTGTTACTTTAATCTCACCTTTCTTCTTCGGGATTCATAGGGCTCCACAGGGAGAACATCAGGGTTGTAGGTGATGGCTGAGAGTCCGGGCACCAAACAGTTAAATGTTCCAGCTTTCCAGAATGCTCGGCTCCTCTCTCCTATAACCCCGCCTCCATGCTCAGGTAGGTCAGTTTTTTGTTGGTGCCATTTGGAAGCTGGGATGCGCCTTTACAGGGGCCTGCTATAGCAGCCCTATACTTTAAATTTACATATTTTATTTTTTTTCACTGAGCTTGTTAGCACTGTAAGTCTGCAGACTTCAGCACTACAGCTCCATCACCCCCTGCTGGTGCTGAAACTCTTTCACAGCCAATGCCAAGACAGGTACTTGTGGCAGGGGCCTCACACCGTATCTAGCACTGCTCACTGTGGGTACCCCAGGACTGCGTGGCTGGCATATGAGGGCAGGTAAGAGGGTTCCATCTTAAAGGATCCGCATTTAAATCACGGTCCGCAGCGTGTCCCAGGAGATGGACTGCGGCGCTGGTGCGGACACTGGCTCCAGTCAGTGATTCCACTAGACCACCAGAGCATATAAGGCACAGATTTTAGTGTATACACTAAATGTATAAAGGCCTTTAGTACCAGGGGTGGAAGACAGGCAAGAGGAGGCGGCGCATAACCTGTAGCCCCTCCCCCAGCTTTGGGTGTCAGTCTACTGCAGATTTCACATTCTTGAGCTGTAAACAACACTCGCTCCTTCCCTCAGAGACCAGGGCAGCCATCTTCAGCATGCAGCAAGCAAGGTCTGTGGGAACGCTGGGCTGAGTCCCACTGTTAAAAAGTCTCCAAGGAGCGATGTTTTTACAAACACTTATATCCTACCTACTTCCAAAAACAAGCTAAGTTGTTATTTATTTATTAACAGTTTCTTATATAGTGCAGCATATTCCGTTGCACTTTATAATAAGAACCAGTGCCGTAACTAGGCATTTTAGCGCTGTGTGCAAGAAACGGCATTGGCGCCCACCCCATGCATGATAGGGGCAGTGCGCACCGTAGCCGCGCAAAAAATATATAGGGGCGTGGCTTCATGGGGAAGGGGCGTGGCCACAAAATAATAGCAATTCATACTACGGTGTACAGTAGTCTCCATTATTCAAATTACGCTGCACAGTAGTGCCACTACACCAGGTAGAGCCCCTTTTATACTTTACAGCAGACAGACCCCCTTTTTACACATTACAGCAGACAGTACCCCTTTTTACACATTACGGCAGACAGCGTCCCCTTTTTACACATTACGGCAGACAGCGTCCCCTTTTTTTACACATTACGGCAGACAGCGTCCCCTTTTTTACACATTACGGCAGACAGCGTCCCCCTTTTTTACACATTACAGCAGACAGTGTGTTACGATCCTGATGCTCAGGACAGGGGAGATCTTATGCAGTGAGTCCAGAGCACCAGGACGTGATGCTGGGATAGAGAAATGGAATGGAAATAGCCCCTAGCACCCTACCTCCGTTGTCTTACCCGTGTTGTCAATTCACGCCTGAACGACTATGGTTTCTTGGGCCCACGGCAGCCGCGTTTGAAGGGCGGATTAGGTCTGCCCAACTCCGATGCCCCCAGGTCTTAAAGAGAGACAAAGCGTGAACTGAGACAGGGTAATAACAAGGGGACCTCTAACTGAAACAACCAAGCTAGGGGCTACTAACTACCTGAAAACTAAACGTATGTGCGGCACGCCGCCAAAGGAAAAGAACTACAAAGGATACCACTGTCCACTCCCCCACACGGCACCGCCGAGTTCTGGGGAGGACAGTGAAAGCGGAAACCTCCGCAAAAGCACCAACTCAAAGAAACGCAAATACTAAGCGGCCTAGGCCGCAACACGCGGCAGAAGCCGCTACTCACGAAACCGGGCGAGAACCCCAGATGACAGTAACAGGTTCACAAGGACCAGAAGGATTCCCAGGACCGGCTTCAGAACTTCAGAATACAAGAGGGCAAGGAGCAGGATTGACCAAATGCAGCTGACCAGGAACAAACTTCACCAAGGCAGGAACAGCATACAGGAAGCTATCACCGGCGTTTGTGTGAGACACTGAGGAGGCATATAACAGGGAACCCTCCAATGGCAGTACAAAGCCTGATTGATAAATGTCGTGCAGCTGCCTTGCTGCACGACCAGGGAAGAACAGGTGAGTAATCTTATGGCAACGGGGAACGCGGTCCACCTGTGGCGTCCCCGTTGCCATGGACCCGGCGGCCCTGCACGCACGGCGTCCTAGCGTTGCCAGGGACCCGGCGGCTATCGCGCGCACGGCGTCCCGGCGTTGCTAGGCACCGTGCAAAAGCAGGGAGAGAGAGAGGCGCGGCGGCCGTGACCGCTGCTCTGTCAGGGCACGGCCGAACACCGCCGCGCCTAACAGTACCCCCCCCTTGAGGAGGGGTTAAAGAACCCCTAGAGCCGGGTTTCTGAGGAAACTCCTGAAAGAATATCTTCTTAAGTTTAGGAGCATGTAAATCCTTATCCAACACCCAAGACCTTTCTTCAAGGCCATAACCTTTCCAGTGGATTAAAAAATAAAGCCGGCCACGAGAAAGCTTAGAATCTAAAACCTTCTCCACCAAGAACTCTTGTTGTCCCTGAACATCCACTGGAGATCTACCCTGGGAAGTCCTCCGAGGAAATCTCCTGGAAGAAAAATACTGTTTCAAAAGGGAACAATGAAAAGTATTGCCAATTTTGAGTGATCTCGGCAAACGTAGCCGAAAAAGCAACTGGGTTAACTTTCTTAATGATAAGGAATGGTCCAATAAATTTGGGTCCCAATCTAGCCGAGGGTTGTCGGAGCTTGATGTTGCGAGTTGACAACCACACCTTATCTCCCACCTTAAAAGTGCAAGGACGTCGGAGCCTATCAGAAAATTTATTTTCTCGGAAGGCAGCTTTCTTCAGGGCAAGGTGCACCTTTCTCCAAATCGTTCTGAGATGGGAGGTTAAGGTCAACAAGGAGACTGGAGAATGAGGGAAAAAAGAGTTGGCTCTAGGATGAAAGCCAAAGACCGAAAAGAATGGGGACTCCTTGGTGGAAGAATGACAAGAGTTATTATAGGCAAATTCAGCTAAAGGAAGAAATTCAGACCAATCATTCTGAAGTTTGGCCGAATATAACCGTAAATACTGTTTTAACGACTGATTAACTCGTTCGGTTTGTCCGTTAGATTGTGGATGGTACCCAGATGTTAAAGAGAGTTTCATATTTAATGAGGCACAAAAACGTTTCCAGAAACGGGCGATGAATTGCGGACCCCGATCAGAGACAATATCCCTGGGCAACCCATGGAGCCTGAACACATGGCGGAAAAACAAGACTGCCAACCCTTGAGCAGAGGGTAATCGGGGAAGAGACTTTGTTGTCATGAAACTCAGCTAAAACAGTGCCTCTCAGAAATTCAGGGACGAAGAGACGATCAGCAGGAGTAAGTTTGGGAGCCTGCCGTTGAAGCTGGACTAACTGAGTAAATAAATCCTGTGTGAGGCCTGCCCGGATGACAGATGATGGAACTATGGGGGTAGTAGCAGGATGGTTATTGTGAACCGGAAGAAAACAACGTGACAGGGCATCAGCTTTCGTATTCTTGGAACCGGGCCTGAAGGTGATAATAAACCTGAAACGAGTAAAAAACAATGCCCAACGTGCCTGCCGAGCATTAAGCCGTTTAGCTGACTCAATATACTGCAGGTTCTTATGGTCAGTAAACACTGTAATGGTATGCCTAGCTCCCTCCAGCCAATGCCTCCACTCCTCGAAAGCCCATTTAACTGCCAGCAATTCTCGATTACCAACATCATAGTTGGATTCTGCGGAGGAGAATTTCCTGGACATGAAGGCACAAGGGTGTAATTCCTGAGACTCCGGATCTTCCTGAGAAAGGATAGCCCCCACTCCAACCTCTGAGGCATCTACCTCGACTATAAAGGGGAGCTCCGGGTTAGTGTGCCTGAGAACAGGAGCCGAGACAAAGGCCTGCTTCAAGGCCAGAAAGGCAGACTCAGCTTCAGGCGACTAATTGGAAGGGTCCGCTCCTTTTTTAGTCAATGCTACTATAGGAGCGACCAAATCAGAAAAGGTATGAATGAAACGCCTATAATAATTTGCAAACCCTAAAAAGCGCTGAATTGCTTTTAAATTCGTGGGTTGCGCCCATTTAAGGATGGCCTGGAGTTTTTTCGGTTCCATGAAAAACCCCTGGGGAGAAATAATATACCCCAAGAAGGACACTTCTGTGATGTGGAAATCACATTTCTCCAGTTTAGCGTATAAATGATTCTCCCGTAGTTTTTGAAGGACCAGTCGCACATGGGAAATATGTTGTTCCATAGACTCAGAGTAAATCAAAATGTCGTCTAAGTAAACGACTACGAACTTCCCTAGAAAGTCACAAAGAACATCATTAATGAGGTCTTGAAATACCGCAGGAGCATTTGACAGCCCAAACGGCATCACCAAGTATTCATAATGACCCGACTGTGTGCTGAAAGCCGTCTTCCACTCATCCCCAGATCTTAATCAGATGAAATTGTAAGCTCCTCTAAGATCGATCTTAGAGAAGATAACGGCAGAGCGTAACTGATCAAACAGTACTGAAATCAAGGGCAAGGGGTAGGTGTTTTTAACAGAAATTTTATTCAGAGCCCGAAAATCAATACACGGTCTGAGCGACCCATCTTTTTTCTCAACAAAAAAGAACCCTGCACTCAAAGGAGATTTCGAGGGCCTAATGAAGCCTTTTTTCAGACTCTCCTGAATATAATTATCCATAGCCGTGGTTTCCGGCCCAGACAGGGCATATAATCTCCCCTTAGGTAAAGTGGCACCTGGGATTAAATCAATAGCGCAATCATAGGACCGATGGGGAGGCAGAATGTCCGCATTACCCTTGGAGAAAACATTGGCAAAATCCTGATATTCCAATGGAATAACTTCTGGGGTAACTGCCGCAACCCGGACTGGATGGGAAATACACTCCTTTACACAAAAGGGACCCCATTGGGAAATCTCCCCAGACCGCCAATCTATGGTGGGATTATGAAAGGCAAGCCAGGGATGACCCAAAACTACTGGAACTGCCGGACAATGTGTAAGGTAAAATTCTATTTTTTCTGAATGTAGGGCCCCCACTGTCAGTTGTACTGGAGGTGTGCGGTGAGTAATTACCCCATTGGAAAGCGGACCACCATCCAAGCCGTGCATGGTGATACGTTTATCCAAAGGTATCTGCGGAACGCCTAAAGCCTTAGCCCAACCTAAATCCATAAAATTTCCTGCAGCTCCACTGTCGACGAAGGCCGACACCAACGAACTGAGGCTACCAAAGAATAAAGAGTGGATGGTATCGGTTACCCAGAGCGCCACATATAGAAAACAAACCCAAAAGGGGTGTTTAAATATAAAGAATACTTAAGTACACATCCCTTTTTCCATACGAAGGGTAATTCTTTCCAGTATTTTTCCTCTACTCCCGTGTGTTCAGTATATAGGGAGAAAACAGATAGTACAGCATGTGTAGTACAGTACTTTTAATCACACAACAAACATAAAGACATAAAAATGAATAGTTTGTGCAAATAGCAAGAAAACTTCAGAGCAGTAATGTCCTGAGTATTTGGAGACAAAGTGGATAGGCTGTAAAATTACCAGAAAATATTGAGAACCGGTGGAAAACAGTTCTCAAATGAGTTCTTTATTTATCACCAGTACGCTCCTCCCGGGTAGGTAGTCTGGGATAGGTTCCTGGCAATGATTGAGTCCTCCACTTCCCTCCAGCAAAACTCCAGGATGTGCTGTTCCAAACAGGAGCCAACGCGTTTCAACCCTGTACTTAGGATCTTTCTCAAGGCAGTGAATTGAAATGTCTTTAATGTATCCTTCCTTATATGTATAGTAATATCCAATCCTATAGTCCCATGAATCCACCTGTTAAACTTTAACCAATCAAAAGCGTCCATCTTGGATTGCTGTAAACAAACGTCCCATGTCTGACGTGGCCGTCTTCGGCCCTCCGCGACGTCACTTCCGCACTCCGGCGGACGTACGTCATCGGCGCCGTTTCCATGGCAATCTCGATGCTTACGCGGTCATCTTCGGTCCTCCGCGACGTCAGTTCCGCCTTCCAGCGGAAGTCCGTCATCGGAGCCGTTTCCATAGCAATCTCAAAGTTTACGCGGCTCCCTCGGCCGCGACGTCGTTGCTATGGTTTCCCTTTGTTATCCCCGTGCTGTCAGCGCAATCATCTAGGAGACCGGGGCGCCTTCATTAGTTTACACTTCTGGCGTTTCCCGTCTCCCTCTGATTACACTCCTCCTCAAGGATTATGCTTTAACCATGGTAGCCACGTCATTGGTTCTTATTTCTTTAACCTTAAAAGAACATATAAAAACATCCTATGAGTATCATAATATCTTTAGTGAACAATCAGTACTCTGTTATGTGCATATAAATATACATAAATAAAAACAAAGAAGCAAAATATCAAAAAGGAGAAATTACATCTAAAAAGGGTTTTGGTTTAAAAATCTGTAAATGGAAGTATATGGAAGAGGGTTTTATTGTACATTTCATGATTTTGCTATAAAAACCATTTCAACTCGAAGTCATTATTCAGTCCATAGGGATGTAGTGTATTAAAATCATAAATATATTGCATTTCGCATTTAGCTAAAAGGGAGGCTAAATCCCTCTGTCTGGAATTGCCTCTCACCAACCGTAAACCTGCAAATCGCACAATATCCTTTGTAGAACTATTGTGGCACTTCTAAAAATGGTTGGACAAAGCATGTGTTTCCAACCCTTTACGAATATTGCGACAATGTTCTCCAATTCTAATTTTCAATGTTCGTGATGTGCGTCCAATATAAAAAAGGTGACATGTGCATTCGATAAAATAAACCACATTGTTCATATTACATGTAATAAAATCAACAAGTTTAAAACTTTTCTCGTTTATTACTATGCTGTCCAGTTTTTTAGTGCCATCACTTTTAATCTCTCTACACCCCACACATGAGCCGCAACGGTGAAATCCAGTGGTGGCAATTCTTCCTTCTCGTTTTTTTGGTTTAAAAAAGCTATTAACTAGCTTTTGTTTAATATTGGGGGCTTTTTTATAAATAAATATTGGACGTTCTGGGATTTCTTTGCCAATCACTGGATCCTTTTTCAGTAGACTCCAGTTTTTTTTAATGGATCTCTCTAATATACGATACTGGGAGTTGAAGCTTGTAATAAAAGCCCACTCGTATTTATTCTGTTTGGGCCTCTTATCTGTATTTATATTTAGGAGGTCCTTTCATTCTATTCTATCAGTTTCTTGAATGGCTAGTTCTACCTTCTCTTTTTTATAACCATTGTTACTGAACCTGTTTTTTAATTCTATCGCCTGTTGTTTATATACTGTTTCTTCCGTGCAATTACGTTTTAATCGTTTCAATTGGCCATAAGGAATAGAGTCCAACCAGTTGGTATGGTGGCAACTATCATACTCTATATAGGACCTCGAATCGGTTGGTTTAGTGAAAGTTTTGGTTTGTATTAAATTATCCTTTATAAAAACCGTAATATCTAAAAAATCCACACTTATTTCATCAATATTAAAAGTAAAATTGATATTAAGACTATTGCTATTCAGATACGTACAAAAATCATCTAGCAAATTCTTACTGCCTCTCCATATAAAAAAGACGTCATCTATATATCTGCGCCAGGCCACCAGGTTCGCTCCAAAAGGGTTATTGGTCCAAATTGTATCTTGTTCCCATTGACCCATAAAAATATTAGCGTAACTCGGAGCGAACCTGGTGCCCATGGCTGTACCCATTTTCTGGATATAAAAATCACCATTAAATAAAAAATAGTTGTTATGAAGAATAAAATTAACACCCTCAATGATAAAATTTTGAATCCATTCTTCTAAAGTGCTTCTTCTAAGATAAGATGTTAAGGCTTTAATGCCTGCTTCATGTTGGATTATGGAATATAATGACCTAACATCGGCAGTGATCATTATCATCCCCTCTTCCCATTGAACAGTTGTTAAAAAATTCAAAAATTCCTTAGTGTCTCTTAAATGTGACACATTTTCTAGCACCAACGGTTGTAAAAAGTGATCGATGTATTCTGATAGATTGGCCGTTACAGACCCAATCCCAGACACTATGGGCCTGCCTGGAGGGTTAGAGGCGTCTTTATGCACTTTAGGCAACAAGTATATTGTGGGTACTACTGGATGGGGATTATAAAGAAACTTAGCCTCCTTTTGTTCTAATTCCCCTGAACTCTCATATTTTTCAATAAGTACCTTTAATTCTGAAAGAATTCTTCCAGTAGGATCTGACCGAAGTTTCGAATAGGTGTCCCTATCGTTTATATTGTTCTCTACTTCTTTAATGTACCAATCGGTATTCATTAAAACAACCCCACCCCCCTTATCTGCCGGCTTTATCGTGATCTCTTGGTTCTTACTCAGATCCCTCAAAGCAGCCCTTTCTTTAAAGCTAAGATTTAATTTTAGACCTGTGGGCTTAATCTTCCTTAGGTCATCTTGTACTAAGTCACAGAAAGTGTCTATAAATTTTCCTTTAACATGTGCTGGAAAAAATATGGACTTGGGTTTAAAGGGTGTTCTTGTAATTGAATCTATTATTTCTTGGTTATTTTCCTCCTCTCTTGAGAGGAAGAATTTCTTGAGGCATAATTTTCTCGTAAATTTGTGAATATCGACAAATGTCTCAAATTTATTGATTGTAGTGGCAGGGGCGTATTTTAAGCCCTTCTCCAAAACCCTCTTCTCAGGTTCTGTTAATATATGTGAGCTTAAATTGAAGATCTTAACCCCCTTTTCAGGGATGTTATTAGGGACCTGAATCCGTGTATCACCCTCATTTTGTCCTATTGTAACTTGTTCATCACGGACAATTTTCTTTGACCCCCGTTTTTTCCTAGGTGGTCTTTTTCTTTGTTTCTTTTTATTATTCCCTCCCCCTCTCTTTCCTCTATGTGTCCTATTTTTTATCTCCATCGTGAATTCCTCCTCCCATTCTCTAAAAAACATACATTATCCCTATTCTCCTCCAATGTTTCATATCTATTATTAGTCCGTATAGGTGTTCTGTAAGCTCTTCTATCCTTTGGGCTCAGTCCTTGTCCCCCTCTATTGTATTTATCACCTCCATATCTATTCTCCCTCTGTCTTTCAGTGATGTATTGATTATTATATTCATTATTCCTCATCCTCCTTCTATTTGTGTATTGAGGTATTCTTTCCCTATACTCGATCTTCTCCTGTCTTTCAAATCTCAAATTCCGTTTCCCTTCTACTCTGTCGAAACCTCCTCTTCTTTTATCTTCCCTCTGTACTGGTCTATCCCTAGCCTTAGGGGGGGTCTTCTCCCGTCTGATAGGTGAATTATTTAAAGGAGTTATAGCTTCATCTGCCTCCTTTTTATCCCTAATGAATTTCCTAATTTTTCTATCTACCAAAACTTTTTCATTTCTTTTGATATTAGACTCAATCCTATCCTCTAATTGTTTGTAGTCAGCCATATCTGCAAAGGGGACAACCAGATCCTTATATTTCTTTATTTCTTCGTCTAGATCGGCTAACTCCCTCCTTCTTTCATTGACGATGAGATTCATCAATGAAAAGGAACATTCATTGATTATTCTCTCCCATTCGTCTCTAAAAGAGTCGGATGCAGTGTCAAATGAGGGTTTTTTATTAATTTTTAAACCTCTAGGGATGATTTCATGGGTTGTATATTTTTCTAACGTAACCATTTCCCACCATATTTTGTTTTCTTTTATAAGTGTGTTCTCTAATTTACGCATCACATTTTCTAGACTTTCATCTAGCAAATCAATGTGATTGCCTTCATCCTTAAATAGATTTTCTAATAGCGATTTTCTCTGATCTCTATATTTGAACAGGATATGCAGCAAAATATCAAGGAATCACTCAAAAGGAGAGAACAAGACCTTATCTACAAAAGCAATTAGAGTGATAATGTGACAGATTGCGCAGAATAGGCAGCTCAATAAACAGATACCCAAAATCAGTGTCTCTCCAGTACACTAAATACAAACAAAAGAATAAAGAGTGGATGGTATCGGTTACCCAGAGCGCCACATATAGAAAACAAACCCAAAAGGGGTGTTTAAATATAAAGAATACTTAAGTACACATCCCTTTTTCCATACGAAGGGTAATTCTTTCCAGTATTTTTCCTCTACTCCCGTGTGTTCAGTATATAGGGAGAAAACAGATAGTACAGCATGTGTAGTACAGTACTTTTCTATATGTGGCGCTCTGGGTAACCGATACCATCCACTCTTTATTCTTTTGTTTGTATTTAGTGTACTGGAGAGACACTGATTTTGGGTATCTGTTTATTGAGCTGCCTATTCTGCGCAATCTGTCACATTATCACTCTAATTGCTTTTGTAGATAAGGTCTTGTTCTCTCCTTTTGAGTGATTCCTTGATATTTTGCTGCATATCATGTTCAAATATAGAGATCAGAGAAAATCGCTATTAGAAAATCTATTTAAGGATGAAGGCAATCACATTGATTTGCTAGATGAAAGTCTAAAAAATGTGCGAAAATGTGCGAAATGCGAAAATTAGAGAACACACTTATAAAAGAAAACAAAATATGGTGGGAAATGGTTACGTTAGAAAAATATACAACCCATGAAATCATCCCTAGAGGTTTAAAAATTAATAAAAAACCCTCATTTGACACTGCATCCGACTCTTTTAGAGACGAATGGGAGAGAATAATCAATGAATGTTCCTTTTCATTGATGAATCTCATCGTCAATGAAAGAAGGAGGGAGTTAGCCGATCTAGACGAAGAAATAAAGAAATATAAGGATCTGGTTGTCCCCTTTGCAGATATGGCTGACTACAAACAATTAGAGGATAGGATTGAGTCTAATATCAAAAGAAATGAAAAAGTTTTGGTAGATAGAAAAATTAGGAAATTCATTAGGGATAAAAAGGAGGCAGATGAAGATATAACTCCTTTAAATAATTCACCTATCAGACGGGAGAAGACCCCCCCTAAGGCTAGGGATAGACCAGTGCAGAGGGAAGATAAAAGAAGAGGAGGTTTCGACAGAGTAGAAGGGAAACGGAATTTGAGATTTGAAAGACAGGAGAAGATCGAGTATAGGGAAAGAATACCTCAATACACAAATAGAAGGAGGATGAGGAATAATGAATATAATAATCAATACATCACTGAAAGACAGAGGGAGAATAGATATGGAGGTGATAGATACAATAGAGGGGGACAAGGAATGAGCCCAAAGGATAGAAGAGCTTACAGAACACCTATACGGACTAATAATAGATATGAAACATTGGAGGAGAATAGGGATAATGCATGTTTTTTAGAGAATGGGAGGAGGAATTCACGATGGAGATAAAAAATAGGACACATAGAGGAAAGAGAGGGGGAGGGAATCATAAAAAGAAACAAAGAAAAAGACCACCTAGGAAAAAACGGGGGTCAAAGAAAATTGTCCGTGATGAACAAGTTACAATAGGACAAAATGAGGGTGATACACGGATTCAGGTCCCTAATAACATCCCTGAAAAGGGGGTTAAGATCTTCAATTTAAGCTCACATATATTAACAGAACCTGAGAAGAGGGTTTTGGAGAAGGGCTTAAAATACGCCCCTGCCACTACAATCAATAAATTTGAGACATTTGTCGATATTCACAAATTTACGAGAAAATTATGCCTCAAGAAATTCTTCCTCTCAAGAGAGGAGGAAAATAACCAAGAATTAATAGATTCAATTACAAGAACACCCTTTAAACCCAAGTCCATATTTTTTCCAGCACATGTTAAAGGAAAATTTATAGACACTTTCTGTGACTTAGTACAAGATGACCTAAGGAAGATTAAGCCGACAGGTCTAAAATTCAATCTTAGCTTTAAAGAAAAGGCTGCTTTGAAGGATCTGAGTAAGAACCAAGAGATCATGATAAAGCCGGCAGATAAGGGGGGTGGGGTTGTTTTAATGAATACCGATTGGTACATTAAAGAAGTAGAGAACCATATAAACGATAGGGACACCTATTCGAAACTTCGGTCAGATCCTACTGGAAGAATTCTTTCAGAATTAAAGGTACTTATTGAAAAATATGAGAGTTCAGGGGAATTAGAACAAAAGGAGGCTAAGTTTCTTTATAATCCCCATCCAGTAGTGCCCACAATATACTTGTTGCCTAAAGTGCATAAAGACGCCTCTAACCCTCCAGGCAGGCCCATAGTGTCTGGGATTGGGTCTGTAACGGCCAATCTATCAGAATACATCGATCACTTTTTACAACCGTTGGTGCTAGAAAATGTGTCACATTTAAGAGACACTAAGGAATTTTTGAATTTTTTAACAACTGTTCAATGGGAAGAGGGGATGATAATGATCACTGCCGATGTTAGGTCATTATATTCCATAATCCAACATGAAGCAGGCATTAAAGCCTTAACATCTTATCTTAGAAGAAGCACTTTAGAAGAATGGATTCAAAATTTTATCATTGAGGGTGTTAATTTTATTCTTCATAACAACTATTTTTTATTTAATGGTGATTTTTATATCCAGAAAATGGGTACAGCCATGGGCACCAGGTTCGCTCCGAGTAACGCTAATATTTTTATGGGTCAATGGGAACAAGATACAATTTGGACCAATAACCCTTTTGGAGCGAACCTGGTGGCCTGGCGCAGATATATAGATGACGTCTTATTTATGTGGAGAGGCAGTAAGAATTTGCTAGATGATTTTTGTACGTATCTGAATAGCAATAGTCTTAATATCAATTTTACTTTTAATATTGATGAAATAAGTGTGGATTTTTTAGATATTACGGTTTTTATAAAGGATAATTTAATACAAACCAAAACTTTCACTAAACCAACCGATTCGAGGTCCTATATAGAGTATGATAGTTGCCACCATACCAACTGGTTGGACTCTTATTCCTTATGGCCAATTGAAATGATTAAAAAAACGTAATTGCACGGAAGAAACAGTATATAAACAACAGGCGATAGAATTAAAAAACAGGTTCAGTAACAATGGTTATAAAAAAGAGAAGGTAGAACTAGCCATTCAAGAAACTGATAGAATAGAAAGAAAGGACCTCCTAAATATAAATACAGATAAGAGGCCCAAACAGAATAAATACGAGTGGGCTTTTATTACAAGCTTCAACTCCCAGTATCGTATATTAGAGAGATCCATTAAAAAAAACTGGAGTCTACTGAAAAAGGATTCAGTGATTGGCAAAGAAATCCCAGAACGTCCAATATTTATTTATAAAAAAGCCCCCAATATTAAACAAAAGCTAGTTAATAGCTTTTTAAAACCAAAAAAACGAGAAGGAAGAATTGCCACCACTGGATTTCACCGTTGCGGCTCATGTGTGGGGTGTAGAGAGATTAAAAGTGATGGCACTAAAAAACTGGACAGCATAGTAATAAACGAGAAAAGTTTTAAACTTGTTGATTTTATTACATGTAATATGAACAATGTGGTTTATTTTATCGAATGCACATGTCACCTTTTTTATATTGGACGCACATCAGGAACATTGAAAATTAGAATTGGAGAACATTGTCGCAATATTCGTAAAGGGTTGGAAACACATGCTTTGTCCAACCATTTTAAGAAGTGCCACAATAGTTCTACAAAGAATATTGTGCGATTTGCAGGTTTACGGTTGGTGAGAGGCAATTCCAGACAGAGGGATTTAGCCTCCCTTTTAGCTAAATGCGAAATGCAATATATTTATGATTTTAATACACTACATCCCTATGGACTGAATAATGACTTCGAGTTGAAATGGTTTTTATAGCAAAATCATGAAATGTACAATAAAACCCTCTTCCATATACTTCCATTTACAGATTTTTAAACCAAAACCCTTTTTAGGTGTAATTTCTCCTTTCTGATATTTTGCTTCTTTGTTTTTATTTATGTATATTTATATGCACATAACAGAGTACTGATTGTTCACTAAAGATATTATGATACTCATAGGATGTTTTTATATGTTCTTTTAAGGTTAAAGAAATAAGAACCAATGACGTGGCTACCATGGTTAAAGCATAATCCTTGAGGAGGAGTGTAATCAGAGGGAGACGGGAAACGCCAGAAGTGTAAACTAATGAAGGCGCCCCGGTCTCCTAGATGATTGCGCTGACAGCACGGGGATAACAAAGGGAAACCATAGCAACGACGTCGCGGCCGAGGGAGCCGCGTAAACTTTGAGATTGCTATGGAAACGGCTCCGATGACGGACTTCCGCTGGAAGGCTGAACTGACGTCGCGGAGGACCGAAGACGACCGCGTAAGCATCGAGATTGCCATGGAAACGGCGCCGATGACGTACGTCCGCCGGAGTGCGGAAGTGACGTCGCGGAGGGCCGAAGACGCCCACGTCAGACATGGGACGTTTGTTTACAGCAATCCAAGATGGACGCTTTTGATTGGTTAAAGTTTAACAGGTGGATTCATGGGACTATAGGATTGGATATTACTATACATATAAGGAAGGATACATTAAAGACATTTCAATTCACTGCCTTGAGAAAGATCCTAAGTACAGGGTTGAAACGCGTTGGCTCCTGTTTGGAACAGCACATCCTGGAGTTTTGCTGGAGGGAAGTGGAGGACTCAATCATTGCCAGGAACCTATCCCAGACTACCTACCCGGGAGGAGCATACTGGTGATAAATAAAGAACTCATTTGAGAACTGTTTTCCACCGGTTCTCAATATTTTCTGGTAATTTTACAGCCTATCCACTTTGTCTCCAAATACTCAGGACATTACTGCTCTGAAGTTTTCTTGCTATTTGCACAAACTATTCATTTTTATGTCTTTATGTTTGTTGTGTGATTAAAAGTACTGTACTACACATGCTGTACTATCTGTTTTCTCCCTATATACTGAACACATGGGAGTAGAGGAAAAATACTGGAAAGAATTACCCTTCGTATGGAAAAAGGGATGTGTTCTTAAGTATTCTTTATATTTAAACACCCCTTTTGGGTTTGTTTTCTATATGTGGCGCTCTGGATAACCGATACCATCCACTCTTTATTCTTTTGTTTGTATTTAGTGTACTGGAGAGACACTGATTTTGGGTATCTGTTTATTGAGCTGCCTATTCTGCGCAATCTGTCACATTATCACTCTAATTGCTTTTGTAGATGAGGCTACCAAAGAAATCTTTACAGGAACTAATAAAGAATCATTAGAGGAGATTAACTGCAGACCCAAGTGAACCCCCTCACAATTCACTTGGTCAGAGCGTTTCCCGGCTTATTCGGGCAACCACGTGCGATATGTCCCTTGCCACCACAATACAAACAAAGACCAGAATTTAACCTTCTGGTTCTTTCATCTGGGGACAGCCGGGAGAGACCCATTTGCATGGGCTCCTCGACGTCCTCAGGGAAAGTATACACACATGGACTAGGCCTAAAAGTTGTTCCTCTTTCAGCCCTCCGCTCTCGGAGACGACGATCAATTTTAATAGCGAGCTCCATGAGTTTGTCTAGAGTCTCAGGAGCGGGGTACTGAAGGAGACTGTCTTTAATAACTTCAGACAAACCGAGGTGAAACTGACTGCGCAGGGCCGGGTTATTCCAGCCACAGTCGTTCGACCAATGGCGAAACTCGGTACAATACGCCTCTGCAGGATTTTTACCTTGCTTAAGGGCACGCAGGTGGCTCTCAGCAGATGCTTCTCTATCTGGGTTGTCATATAAAAGGCCTAAGGATTTAAAAAAGGCGTCTACTGATAACAAGGCAGCATCATCCGCTCTTAGCCCAAAAGCCCAGGTCTGTGGATCACCTTGGAGTAAAGACATCACAATCCCGACCCGTTGAGACTCAGTACCAGAGGAACGGGGCCTTAAACGAAAATAAAGCTTACAAGCTTCCTTAAAATTAAAGAAATCTTTTCGGTTACCCAAAAAACGGTCAGGTAAATGCATTTTTGGTTCTGGAACCATAATTGGGGAGGCTCGCAAAAGATCTTCCTGCGATCTCACCCGAAGAGTAAGGTCCTGAACCATCTGAGTTAATTCCTGAATCTGGTTGACCAAAAGCTGACTGGGATTTGGCCCTAAAACTGCCGGATTCATGAGGCCGAATTTCTAGGCCCACCAATACAAAGGAAAAAGAATTATACCCCTTTTTGTGGGCCGGTGATAATGTTGCGATCCTGATGCTCAGGACAGGGGAGATCTTATGCAGTGAGTCCAGAGCACCAGGACGTGATGCTGGGATAGGGAAATGGAATGGAAATAGCCCCTAGCACCCTACCTCCGTTGTCTTACCCGTGTTGTCAATTCACGCCTGAACGACTATGGTTTCTTGGGCCCACGGCAACCGCGTTTGAAGGGCGGATTAGGTCTGCCCAACTCCGATGCCCCCAGGTCTTAAAGAGAGACAAAGCGTGAACTGAGACAGGGTAATAACAAGGGGACCTCTAACTGAAACAACCAAGCTAGGGGCTACTAACTACCTGAAAACTAAACGTATGTGCGGCACGCCGCCAAAGGAAAAGAACTACAAAGGATACCACTGTCCACTCCCCCACACGGCACCGCCGAGTTCCGGGGAGGACAGTGAAAGCGGAAACCTCCGCAAAAGCACCAACTCAAAGAAACGCAAATACTAAGCGGCCTAGGCCGCAACACGCTGCAGAAGCCGCTACTCACGAAACCGGGCGAGAACCCCAGATGACAGTAACAGGTTCACAAGGACCAGAAGGATTCCCAGGACCGCCTTCAGAACTTCAGAATACAAGAGGGCAAGGAGCAGGATTGACCAAATGCAGCTGACCAGGAACATACTTCTACAAGGCAGGAACAGCATACAGGAAACTATCACCGGCGTTTGTGTGAGACACTGAGGAGGCATATAACAGGGAACCCTCCAATGGCAGTACAGAGCCTAATTGATAAATGTCATGCAGCTGCCTTGCTGCACGACCAGGGGAGAACAGGTGAGTAATCTTATGGCAACGGGGAACGCGGTCCACCTGTGGCGTCCCCGTTGCCATGGACCCGGCGGCCCTGCACGCACGGCGTCCTAGCGTTGCCAAGGACCCGGCGGCTATCGCGCGCATGGCGTCCCGGCGTTGCTAGGCGCCGTGCGGAAGCAGGGAGAGAGAGAGGCGCGGCGGCCGTGACCGCTGCTCTGTCAGGGCACGGCCGAACACTGCCGCGCCTAACACAGTGTCCCCTTTTTACACATTACGGCAGACAACGTCCCCTTTTTTACACATTACAGCAGACAGCGTCCCCTTTTTTTACACATTACGGCAGACAACGTCCCCTTATTACACATTACGGCAGACAGCGTCCTCTTTTTTACACATTACGGCAGACAGTGTCCCCTTTTTTACACATTATGGCAGACAGTGTCCCCTTTTTTATACATAACGGCAGACGGTGTCCACCTTTATACACATTGCAGCAGCCAGCGTCCCCCTTTTTACACATTGCGGCAGCCAGTCCCCCTTTTTTACACATTACGGCAGACGGTGTCTCCCTTTATACACATTGCAGCAGCCAGCGTCCCCCTTTTTACACATTGCGGCAGCCAGTCCCCCTTTTTACACATTACGGCAGACGGTGTCCCCCTGAGAGAGAGAGAAAGAAAGAGAGAGAGAGAGAGAGAGAGATACTTACCATCTCCCAGCTGACAGGCTCCTCGTGCTGGCAGCTCCCTCGGAGAAGGCATCGGCCAAGGAGGAGTAGGGAGGGGGACTGGAGCCGCAGCAGCGCTATGTCATTGGCAGTAAGCGCCGCTGCAGCAGTCCCCTCTCCTTCCGTATAGGCTGCCTGGCGCCGCTGTGAATGCTGGGATGGAGGAACCGCATCCCAGCATTCACAGCAGCGCCGTGCAGCCTATACGGAAGGAGAGGGGACTGCTGCAGCGGCGCTTACTACCAATGACATAGCGCTGCTGCGGCTCCAGTCCCCGTCCCTCCTCCTCCTTCTCCGCTGCGGCTGCTGCTCTCTCCTCTCCAGCGCAGCGCACGGCACACAACAGAGGTGGCATGTAATGAGTCAATTTGACTCATTACATGCCGCTGGCTGTTGCGCCCTCAGGGCAACTGCGCTGTGTGCCAGACACACGTAGTTACGGCCCTGATAAGAACAACAGTAATAGAGCAAAACTGGGTAAAAACAGACAGAATTAGAGGTAGGAAGGCCCTTCTCGCAAGCTTACAAATTATAGGAAAATAGGTATTGATACACAAGGATAGATGCTATCTATTGCATAATGGTCCACCAGATTGCTAGGTTCTTAATGGGCTGTATGATACGATCCCCAGCAATGTTAGCAAAGGGTTAGGAGGGTGTGAGCGTAAAGAAAGACAGAATATGTGAGGTTATGTGTGGACTGTACACAGAGAGTGTAATTAGACAGGGAAGCATTGAAGGTTATGTGGGTGGATCTGGAATTTGATAGGCTTGTCTGAAGAGGTGAGTTTTCAGGGAACATTTAAATGTTTGGAGACTAGAGGTGAGTCTTATTGTGCGTGGGAGGGCATTCCACAGAGTGGGTGAAGCACGGTTAAAAGGGGGTTATTCCGACCCGATCGCACGCTGCACTTCTTCGCAGCCGTGCGATCAGGTCGGAACTGAGCATGCACCGGCGCTGCAGTGCGCCGGCGCATGGCAGTCATCGTTGCCAAGCGATCGCCTCTAAGACAGAGGCGGTCGCTAGGCGGGAGGGGGCTGAACGGCGGCGTTTAGCCACCATTTAGGGGGAGCGGTCCGGCCAACGCAGGCGTGGCCGGACCGTTGGGGGGGGGGGGGGGGGCGGGCCGCGGCTGCATATCGAGTCACGCAGCCACTGCGGCCAGCGGGAGCGATGAGTAACTCCCGGCCAGCTGCAGGAGCTGCGCTGGCCGGGAGTTACTCCTCAAATACAAAGGCATCGCCGCTGTGCGATGCTTTTGTATTTGTGCGGGGGGGGGAGGGGGCGGCACAGACATGCGGGGCGGGCTAGCCCTGTGCTGGGCGTCCCCCCGCATGTCTGAGTTAGCGATCGTAGCTGTGCTAAACTTAGCACAGCTACGATCAACTCAGAATGACCCCCATAGGGGGTAATTCAGAGTTGATCGCAGCAGCAAATTTGTTAGCAGTTGGGCAAAACCATGGAGGTCATTCCGAGTTGTTCGCTCGCAAGGCGATTTTAGCAGAGTTGCTCACGCTAAGCCGCCGCCTACTGGGAGTGAATCTTAGCATCTTAAAATTGCGAACGATGTATTCGCAATATTGCGATTACACACCTCGTAGCAGTTTCTGAGTAGCTTCAGACTTACTCGGCATCTGCGATCAGTTCAGTGATTGTCGTTCCTGGTTTGACGTCACAAACACTCCCAGCGTTCGCCCAGACACTCCTCCGTTTCTCCGGCCACTCCTGCGGTTTTTCCGGAAACGGTAGCGTTTTTTCCCACACGCCCATAAAACGGCCTGTTTCCGCCCAGTAACACCCATTTCCTGTCAATCACATTACGATCGCCAGACCGATGAAAAAGCCGTGAGTAAAATTACTAAGTGCATAGCAAATTTACTTGGCGCAGTCGCAGTGCGAACAGTGCGCATGCGCATTAAGCGGAAAATCGCTGCGATGCGAAGATTTTTACCGAGCGAACAACTCGGAATGAGGGCCCATGTGCACTGCAGGTGTGGCAGATATAACATTTGCAGAGAGAGTTAGATTTGGGTGGGTTATTTTGTTTCTGTGCAGGGTAAATACTGGCTGCTTTATTTTTACACTGCAATTTAGATTTCAGTTTGAACACACCACACCCAAATCTAAATATCTCTGCACATATTATATCTCCCCCCCCCCCCCCCCCTGCAGTGCACATAGGGGGTCATTCCGAGTTGATCGCTCGCTAGCTAGTTTTAGCAGCCGTGCAAACGCTATGCCGCCGACCACTGGGAGTGTATTTTAGCTTAGCAGAAGTGCGAACGGTTGTATTCGAGAGCGGCTACAAATTTTTTTTGTGTAGTTTCAGAGTAGCTCAAAACCAACTCAGCGCTTGCGATCACTTCAGACTATTCAGTTCCGGATTTGACATCACAAACCCGCCCAGCGTTCACCCAGCCACGCATACGTTTTTCCTGGCACGCCTGCGTTTTTCCGCACCCCCCCTGAAAATGGTCAGTTGCCACCCAGAAACGCCCACTTCATGTCAATCACTCTGCGGCATGCAGTGCGACTGAAATGCATCGCTAGATCCGGTGCAGAACTACATCGTTTGTTGTGCCCGTACGTCACGCGTGTGCATTGCGCCGTATACGCATGCGCAGAATTGCAGATTTTAGCCTGATTGCTCACTGCGAACAAATTCAGCTAGCGATCAACTCGGAATGACCCCCATGGTTTTGCCCAACTGCTAACAAATTTGCTGCTGCGAACAACTCTGAATTGCCCCCACAGTCCTGTAATTTTGAGTGGGAACAAGTAATACGTGTGGATGAGAGATACAGATCTTGTGCAGAGCAAAGAAGTTGGTTAGGATGATATCTTGAGATGAGTGAAAAGATGCGTGTTGATGCAGTTTGGTTAATAGCCTTGTATGTAAGTATAAGCAGTGGCGCCGAGAGAGGGGGGGAGAGGGTACAAATTACCTGGGCCCAGGTCTGATGGAGGGGCTCAGATCCCATCCACCCCTTACCTGTAAGCATCAGCTGCAGCTTTTCTTTTCAGCTCAACACATGCTGCTGCATACCTCCCAACTTTTTCTGTGCTGAAAAAGGGACACACGCCCGGCGAAGCCGCGCTCGCTCCCGAAAAGGGAGCGTGGCCTTAGAAAAGGGGGCGTGGCTTAGCGGGAGGACCCGCGATCGCGAGCCACGCCCCCGTTTTCGTCACTGAGGGGGCATGCCCAGCGCTCTGTGAGCCGCTGACATGCCCCCTCTCCCTCTGACTCAAGTGAATAGACGCTGTGCACATGCGCACAGCGTCTATTCACCGCTGCTCTGCTAAGCAGGGCAGCGAGAGTCAGAGACTCCCAACTGCCCCCCCCCCACCACGGGACACTGCGGCCCGCGGGTGGGACAGTGGGACAGTCCCCAAAAAACGGGACTGTCCCGCGAAAATCGGGACAGTTGGGAGGTATGCTGCTGTGTGCTGGGTGGCAGTGTAGCCAGGGAAGTGCTTAAAATTAAAAAACAAAGCAAAAAAATATATATATATTTTTTCTCTAAGGGTGCATGACCACGCCTCCTGTGATTAGGCCACACCCACTTAAAAGTATCTGGGCCCAGCCAGGCTCTCTACTGTCCTGGCTTGGGGGCATGCCATGCTCCTGTAAGTGAGTGCTTCTCATGTGCTTAGATTAGCCTCACAGCTGTATTCAGAATGGATTGTAGCGGTGAGAGCCTATGTTTGGGAAGACCAGTCAGGAGACTATTACAATAATCAATGCGGGAGATAATGGGGGTCATTCCGAGTTGATCGCTCGCTAGCTACTTTTAGCAGCCGTGCAAACGCATTGCCACCGCCCACTGGGGAGTGTATTTTAGCTTTGCAGAAGTACAAACGCTTGTGCAGCAGAGCGCCTGCAAAATCATTTTGTGCAAAACAAGACCAGCCCTGTAGTTACTCTTCGTGTGCGTGGATTCTAACTACGGAGGGACGGCTTTTGACGTGACACACCCACCGAGCGTTCACCCAGTCACGCCTGCGTTTTTACCGACATGCCTGCATTTTTCTAAGCACTCCCTTAAAACGGTCGGTTGCCACCCAGAAACACCCACTTCATGTCAATCTTCCTGCGTTCTGCCGTGCAACTGAAAGCTTTTCTAGAACCTGTGCAAAACCACAAAGGACTTTGTACCCGTACGTCGCGCGTGCGCATTGCGGTGCATACTCATGCGCAGAAATGCCGATTTTTTGCCTGATCGCTGCACTGCGAACAACGGCAACTAGCGATCAACTTGGAATGACCCCCCCCCCCCCTATGAGAGCATGGATCAGAGCTTTGGCTGTGTCTTCTGTAAGATACTGTATGGTCATATTTTGGATATGTTTCTTAGATGTACGTAACATGAGTTTGACACAGTTTGGATGTGGGGAACAAAGGACAGTTTAGAGTCAAGACTGACACCTAGGCAGCGAGTAGTTGATTCAAGTGCTCATTGCAGTTATATTATTGGGGTGTAGTATGGTTTGCCGGCAGTTGGGGTCCCGGCCACCAGCATACCGGCGCCGGAATCCCGACCGCCGTTATACCGACAGCTGGGTGAGCGCAAATGAGCCCCTTGTGGGCTCGCTGTGCTCGCCACGCTGCAGGCACGGTGGCGCGCTATGCACGCCATGCTATCTATTCTCCCTCCAGGGGGGTCGTGGACCCCCCAAGAGGGAGAAAAGATGTCGGTATGCCGGCAGTCGGGATTCCGGCACTGGTATGGTGGTCGCCGGGAGCCCGGCCGCCGGCAACCTGAAGACCACCCATATTATTGCGTATTTATCTGCATTGTATGTGACTTCTGCTAGTTCTGCTATATATATATACACTGCTCAAAAAAATAAAGGGAACACTTAAACAACACAATGTAACTCCAAGTCAATCACACTTCTGTGAAATCAAACTGTCCACTTAGGAAGCAACACTGATTGACAATCAATTTCACATGCTGTTGTGCAAATGGAATAGACAACAGGTAGGAATTATAGGCAATTAGCAAGAAACCCCCAATAAAGGAGTTGTTCTGCAGGTGGTGACCACAGACCACTTCTCAGCTCCTATGCTTTCTGGCTGATGTTTTGGTCACTTTTGAAAGCTGGCAGTGCTTTCACTCTAGTGGTAGCATGAGACGGAGTCTACAAACCACACAAGTGGTTCAGGTAGTGCAGCTCATCCAGGATGGCACATCAATGCGAACTGTGGCAAGAAGGTTTGCTGTGTCTGTCAGCGTAGTGTCCAGAGCATGGAGGCGCTACCAGGAGACAGGCCAGTACATCAGGAGACATGGAGGAGGCCGTAGGAGGGCAACAACCCAGCAGCAGGACCGCTACCTCCGCCTTTGTGCAAGGAGGAACAGGAGGAGCACTGCCAGAGCCCTGCAAAATGACCTCCAGCAAGCCACAAATGTGCATGTGTCTACTCAAACGATCAGAAACAGACTCCATGAGGGTGGTATAAGGGCCCGACGTCCACAGGTGGGGGTTGTGCTTACAGCCCAACACCGTGCAGGACGTTTGGCATTTGCCAGAGAACACAAAGATTGGCAAATTCGCCACTGGCGCCCTGTGCTCTTCACAGATGAAAGCAGGTTCTCACTGAGCACATGTGACAGACGTGACAGAGTCTGGAGATGCCAAGGAGAACGTTCTGCTGCCTGCAACATCCTCCAGCATGACCGGTTTGGCAGTGGGTCAGTAATGGTGTGGGGTGGCATTTCTTTGGGGGGCTGCACAGCCCTCCATGTGCTCGCCAGAGGTAGCCTGACTGCCATTAGGTACCGAGATGAGATCCTCAGACCCCTTGTGAGACCATATGCTGGTGCGGTTGGCCCTGGGTTCCTCCTAATGCAAGACAATGCTAGATCTCATGTGGCTGGAGTGTGTCAGCAGTTCCTGCAAGACGAAGGCATTGATGCTATGGACTGGCCCGCCTGTTCCCCAGACCTGAATCCAATTGAGCACATCTGGGACATCATGTCTCGCTCCATCTACCAACGCCACGTTGCACCACAGACTGTCCAGGAGTTGGCGGATGCTTTAGTCCAGGTCTGGGAGGAGATCCCTCAGGAGACAATCCGCCACCTCATCAGGAGCATGCCCAGGCATTGTAGGGAGGTCATACAGGCACGTGGAGGCCACACACACTACTGAGCCTCATTTTGACTTGTTTTAAGGACATTACATCAAAGTTGGATCAGCCTGTGGTGTGTTTTTCCACTTTAATTTTGAGTATGACTCCAAATCCAGACCTCCATGGGTTAATAAATTTGATTTCCATTGATAATTTTTGTGTGATTTTGTTGTCAGCACATTCAACTATGTAAAGTATTTAATAAGAATATTTCATTCATTCAGATCTAGGATGTGTTATTTTAGTGTTCCCTTTATTTTTTTGAGCAGTGTATCTATATCTATCTATCTATCTATCTATCTATCTATCTATCTATCTATCTATCTATCTATATATATATATATATATATATAGCTATCAATTCTCTTTATACACTGTGAGACAGGTGCTTTCAAGGTTATTCTGTGCAGCATTAAAAATTGCTGACTTTTGTCACATACTACACTTGGTTATAAAGTTACTGTTGCCATAGAAGTGTGTGAGTGGGACACACAAATTTTGCAGTTATGTCTAACAATGCAAAAGGTCACAAACAGTCAGAAACCCCATTATTGCTTTCATGTAAAATGTGCTCTGTGTGGTTATCTGCACAGGATGTTGTACAAGATGGACTATGGGGTAAATTTACTAAGATGGGAGTTCTATTTAAGATGGGATGTTGCCCATAGCAACCAATCAGATTCCAGATATTATCTTGTAGAAGGTGCTAGATAAATCAGAAGTCTATAGCTTTTCAAAAGGAACAAACAGCATTCTAGATTAACTAGCAATACTACATCTTCCTCTCAGTCCACTATTATATCAGACTCAAATGAGTCATCTGAGGAGAAATATGAAGAGAATACTCTATCTGTCACAGATTCATGGGGGTAATTCCAAGTTGATCGCAGCAGGATTTTTTTTTAGCAGTTGGGCAAAACCATGTGCACTGCAGGGGGGGCAGATATAACATGTGCAGAGAGAGTTAGATTTGGGTGGGTTATATTGTTTCTGTGCAGGGTAAATACTGGCTGCTTTATTTTTACACTGCAAATTAGATTGCAGATTGAACTCACCACACCCAAATCTAACTCTCTCTGCACATGTTATATCTGTACCCCCTGCAGTGCACATGGTTTTGCCTAACTGCTAAAAAATTTCCTGCTGCGATCAACTTGGAATTACCCCCAATGTGTAGCAGAGGAGGAGGCTTCTATTTCGGTAAATGTACCGGCACTAATAGATGCAATTAAACAAATCCTTCAGTTATCTAAAGATGAACCTGCGGCTGTTGCTAAGAAAACTGATGTATTTAAACAACAAAAAATATTTAGATCAGAATTTCCACATTCTGACCATTTGATGGAAATTAGACAGGAACCTTGGAATACCCTTGGTAAAGTTTCCTCTGTCTAAATGACTCTCATCTCGCTATCCTATACCTGTGGAGGATAATACGAGGTGGGAGACTCCTCCTCCAGAGGATTCTCATATAACACGTTTGGTAAAAACATCTACCTTACCTATCACAACCATTTCATCATTAAAGGAACCCACAGATAGATGCATTGAAAATTGCCTTGTCTATCTTTTCACTGACGGGCGCTATAAATAGGCCTACAATAGCAGCCTCATGGGCAGCAAAAGCTATTGAATCTTGGTTGCAGGCAATAGAGGAGGAATTACCTCTAGTTATATCATAAGAGTGCAGAATATATTTTGGATTATATAAAAAAAGCAACTTCTTACATTGGGGAAGCACTATATGATGCTGGTGTGTTGGCAGCAAAAGCGTCGGCAACATCAGAGCTTTTGGTTACTTTCTTGGAAAGCAGATTTAGACTCCAAGAAAACCCTGGATATATACTACCCTTTACAGTAGATGTTCTGTTTGGAGAAGAATTAAACGAAATAGTGGCATCATTAGCGGCTGCCAAAACAGCTTTTCTCCCTTCAGCTTCTACACCATGGCCTAAGAGCACAAATTTTCATACCTTTCGCCCACAAGGAAAAGCGAAAGGATAAGCGTTTCCTAGGCAATCAAATGCCTCTAAGTCTATTAAGCCCAAGACTAAGCCATGGACCACAAGACAACCCCCAGCAAAACCTGATAAACCCACAGCCTGACGAGACGGGCCTCTCCCTGGGGCACCTCAGGGTGGGAGGCCAACTTCTGTACTTTGCACAAGTCTGGATCAAGACCACTTCAGATGTTTGGATGTAAGAGGTAGTCTCTCACAGGTTGGCCATCTCTTTCAAAGGACGTCCCCCTCAGCAGTATTTTCTCACAAGCCTTCCATCAGACACAGAAAAGTCTTGGATACTAAAAAAAGTGGTTCAATCACTCCTCCAGTCAGGAGTAATTGTGCCAGTTCTTCAGGCTCAAAAAGGAAGGGGCTATTATTCGTCCCTGTTCCTTGTACCAAAGCCAAATGGGACATACAGACCTATTCTCAATCTCAAATCTCACAGTTTTCAAGTTTCACATGGAAACCCTATGCTCCACAGTTCTGGCAATGGAGCTGGGGGATTTCATGTGTCATTGGACATACAAGATGCATATCTGCATATACCTATTGTGCTGTCACATCAACAATAGCGCCCAGAATACTTACAAAAGTTATGGCCGTCATGGCAGCAGACCTGCGTCGTCAGGGAATCAGGATTCTTTCTTATCTGGGCGACATACTGCTACCGGCCAGATCACAGGAGGTATTGCACAGCAAATTACAAACAACGGTAGCCTTCCTACAAAGTCACTGTTGGCTTATCAACTGGAAAAAGTCCTCACTCATACTGTCCCAAAGGATGGTACATCTGGGAGCCCTGCTAGACTCTCAAAATCAACGACTGTTTCTACTAATGAACAAAATAACGAAACTAAGGGACAAAATACAGTGGTTCCTTCACTATCCTCAGGTGTCAATTCACTCGGCCATACAAGTCCTCGGCCTGATGGTATCCACATTTGACATGGTAGAATTTGCCCAATTTCACTCTCGCCTTGTACAAAGGTTGATTCTAGCTAAATGGAATGGCCAACCTCATCAGATCTCAGTTACCAATCAGTGTTCTGGAACTGAGGGCAGTATACAAAGCATTGACACTGGCACGCAGCATTCTCCAAAGCAGGCCTGTGCAAATTCAATCCGACAACAAGACAACAGTGGCATATATCAATCACCAAGGTGGCACTCACAGCAAAAGGGCAATGTAAGAGGTAGCCAAAGTACTAAAGTGGGCCGAACGTCATCTTCCGGTCATATTAGCAGTGTTCATACCAGGCCTCCTCAACTGGAAAGCAGACTTCCTCAGTCATCAGGATGTGCACATGTGCGAATAGGCTCTCCACCCAGAAGTGACAGGACCTTCTATTTCAAGGGCCATATCCACATTCGGACCTGAACCGTCTGTCTTTGACAGCGTGGCTCTTGAATTATCCATTTTAAGAGCAAAAATAAGATTTTACTTATCGGTAAATCTATTTCTCGTAGTCCGTAGTGGATGCTGGGGACTCCGTAAGGACCATGGGGAATAGACGGGCTCCGCAGGAGACATGGGCACTTTAAGAAAGAATTTAGATTCTGGTGTGTTCTGGCTCCTCCCTCTATGTCCCTCCTCCAGACCTCAGTTAGAGAAACTGTGCCCGGAAGAGCTGACAGTACAAGGAAAGGATTTTGGAAATCCAGGGCAAGACTCATACCAGCCACACCAATCACACCGTATAACTTGTGATAAACTTACCCAGTCAACAGTATGAACAACAACAGTGCATCAGTTCAACCCTGATGCAACAATAACATAGCCCTTATTGCAGCAATAACTATATACAAGTATTGCAGAAAAAGTCTGCACTTGCGACGGGCGCCCAGCATCCACTACGGACTACGAGAAATAGATTTACCGGTAAGTAAAATCTTATTTTCTCTAACGTCCTAGTGGATGCTGGGGACTCCGTAAGGACCATGGGGATTATACCAAAGCTCCCAAACGGGCGGGAGAGTGCGGATGACTCTGCAGCACCGATTGAGCAAACAATAGGTCCTCCTCAGCCAGGGTATCAAACTTGTAGAACTTTGCAAAAGTGTTTGAACCTGACCAAGTAGCAGCTCAGCATAGTTGTAATGCCAAGACCCCTCGGGCAGCCGCCCAAGAAGAGCCCACCTTCCTAGTGGAATGGGCGTTTACTGATTTTGGCAGCGGCAATCCAGCCGCAGAATGAGCCTACTGAATCGTGTTACAGATCCAGCGAGCGATAGTTTGCTTTGAAGCAGGAGCACCCAGCTTGTTGGATGCATACAGGAGAAACAGTGACCCCGTTTTCCTGACTCTAGCCGTTCTGGCTACATAAACCTTCAAAGCCCTGACCACATCCAGTAACTCGGAATCCTCCAAGTCACGAGTAGCCGCAGGCACCACAATAGGTTGGTTCATATGAAAAGATGACACCACTTTTGACAGAAATTGTGGACGGGTCCGCAATTCTGCTCTATCCATATGGAAAACTAGATAGGGGCTTTTATGGGACAAAACCGCTAATTCTGACACACACCTAGCCGAAGCCAAGGCTAATAGCATGACCACTTTCCACGTGAGATATTTTAACTCCACCATTTTAAGTGGTTCAAACCAGTGTGATTTCAGGAAACTTAACACCAGGTTAAGATCCCAAGGTGCCACTAGAGGCACAAAAGGAGGCTAGATATGCAGCACTCCCTTACAAACATCTGAACTTCTGGTAGAGAAGCCAACTCTTTTCGAAAGAAAATGGATAGGGCCGAAATCTGGACCTTAATGGAACCCAATTTTAGGCCCAAATTCACTCCTGACTGTAGGAAGTGAAGGAAACGGCCCAGCTGGAATTCCTCTGTAGGAGCATTCCTGGCCTCACACCAAGAAACATATTTTCGCCATATACGGTGATAATGTTTAGCTGTCACGTCCTTTCTAGCCTTTATCCGCATAGGAATGACCTCGTCCGGAATGCCCTTTTCTGCTAGGATCCGGCGTTCAACCGCCATGCCGTCTAACGCAGCCACGGTAAGTCTTGGAACAGACAGGGCCCCTGTTGCAACAGGTCCTGTCTTAGAGGAAGAGGCCACGGTCCTCTGTGAGCATTTCTTGCAGATCTGGATACCAGGTCCTTCGTGGCCAATCTGGAACAATGAGGATTGTTCTCACTCCTCTTTTTCTTATTATCCTCAGCGCCTTGGGTATGAGAGGAAGAGGAGGAAATAAATAGACCGACTGGAACACCCACGGTGTCACCAGTGCGTCCACAGCTATCGCCTGAGGGTCTCATGACCTGGCGCAATACCTTGTAGCTTTTTGTTGAGGGGGGATGCCATCATATCCACCTGTGGCAGTTCCCACCGACTTGCAATCTGCGTGAAGACTTTTTGATGAAGTCCCCACTCTCCCGGGTGGAGGTCGTGCCTGCTGAGTGTCACGCACCTCGGGCAGCGGCGACCGCGCTTGTCCCTGCGGGTGGCCTGGTCTGCCCGGCGCCTCTCTTCTCCTGGCGGTCTCCGGCTTCGGCGGCGGGTCGGCGCGTCCCTCCGGCGGCTTCCCGGAAGCAAGGACGCCGCCATCATAAGCGAGGGCAAGGAGGCGGAGCAGGTCTGACGTCACCTGCCTGCTCCGCCAATCAGGCTAGGGCGGGGGATTTAAAACCAGACACCAGGCAGAGATCCGGTGCCTGAGTATCTTCGTTTCTCCTGCGGAAGCTGTGATTCCAGAGCTCCCTCGTCCCTGTGACCTTGGTACCTCCAAACACCTCTGTGCCTCCAAGCACCTCCGTGCCTCCAATTACCTCGTGCCTCCAAGCACCTCCGTGCCTCCAAGCACCTCGTGCCTCCAAGCACCTCCGTGCCTCCAATTACCTTGTGCCTCCAAGCACCTCGTGCCTCCAAGTACCTCCGTGCCTCCGAGCACCTCCGTGCCTCCGAGCACCTCCGTGCCTCCAAGCACCGCCGTGCCTCCAAGTACCTCCCTGCCTCCAAGCACCTCCTTGCCTCCAAGCACCTCATGCCTCCAAGCACCTCGTGCCTCCAAGCACCTCCCTGCCTCCAAGCACCTCCTTGCCTCCAAGCACCTCGTGCCTCCAAAGACCTTGGTACCTCCAAACACCTCTGTGCCTCCAAGCACCTCCGTGCCTCCAATTACCTCGTGCCTCCAAGCACCTCCGTGCCTCCAAGCACCTCGTGCCTCCAAGCACCTCCGTGCCTCCAATTACCTCGTGCCTCCAAGTACCTCCGTGCCTCCAATTACCTCGTGCCTCCAAGCACCTCCCTGCCTCCAAGCACCTCGTGCCTCCAAGCACCTCGTGCCTCCAAACACCTCCGTGCCTCCAAGCACCCCCGTGCCTCCAAGCACCTCCGTGCCTCCAATTACCTCGTGCCTCCAAGCACCTCCGTGCCTCCAAGCACCCTCGTGCCTCCGAGTGCCTCCCAGCACTCCCTGTACTCCCAGCACCTCAGTGCCTCCAACACCACAGTGTCTCCAACACCACAGTGCCTTCAATATCTCAGTACCTCAGCCTTCAGTATTTCTACAAGTCTTGTCTTTCAGGAGACCTTCAAGAATTCCTCTGTGCTTCCTGCCTGCCGTCTTAATCCTGCATGAGGAAGACCTACATCCGGCCATCCCTACTGCAACCCAGTAGCGGTTCCTCTTCCCGGTCATCGGAAGAAGCCCCGAGTCCACAACACTCCCAAACCAGGTCACTGATAGTATACTCAGGCCCCATGGACACGGGGAATCGGAACACGGACTCAAGTGCCATCCAGAACCTGGCTTCTCGAGTACAAAGTCAGGAAGCGGCACAAGGCCAGGTGATGCAGTACCTCCAGCAGTTGTCCGGGCGTCTGGATCAGATTCAGGCGTCTCTAGCCTCAGTAATTCCGGCACCTGTTCCAGTAGTCGCACCAGTCGCCGTTGCCAGCAATGTACAACCATCGGCCGGTATCACTCCACGCCTTCAGCTGCCTACTCCGTCCCGCTATAATGGGAATCCTAAAAATTATCGTGGTTTCTTGAACCAATGCGAGGTACATTTCGAGCTACTTGCACACAACTTTCCTACAGACCGGTCCAAGGTAGCATATATTATTTCTCTGCTGGAAGGTTCTGCTTTGGATTGGGTGTCTCCTTTATGGGAACGATCTGATCCCATGGTTTCCAACTATACCAACTTCATCTCGTCCTTTCGAAGGATTTTCGACGAACCCGGCAGAATGACCACTGCTTCTTCCGACTTGCTCCGTGTTCGACAGGGCGCCCGTTCCGTGGGTCAGTACGTGGTTCATTTCCAGACCATTGCTTCCGAACTACGCTGGAATAATGACGCCCTGAGAGCTGCCTTCTGGAACGGTCTTTCCGACCGGCTGAAAGATGAGCTGGTTACCAGAGATCTGCCGGATCCATTAGAAGATCTGATTTCCCTTTGCGTCAAGGTGGATCTTCGGATGCAGGAGCGTGGAAGAGAACGTAGCCGTCCGGATCGTTCCAGGTTCCGGAATCCTACTCCTAGACCGGTGGCCTCACCTAGCTCAGATGAGCCCATGCAAATTAACCGATCCCGACTGTCTCCGGAAGAACGACAGCGTCGTCGTGAGGGTAAACTCTGCCTTTACTGTGGAGCCGCGGATCATTTTCTTAAATCTTGTAAATCTCGTCCGGGAAACGGGCAGGCCTAGCTTGTTCCGGAGGAGTCAAGCTGGGGGTTACGACAAAAGCTTCTCCAACTTCGGACTGTTTGCTTCCAGTAACTCTAGTCTCCGATTCAGTCTCCAAGTCTTGTGAAGCCCTATTGGATTCCGGAGCTGCAGGGAACTTCATTTCTTCCTTCTGTGCCCAAAGCTTGGGTTTAAAGTTACGGCCTATCGAGCGGCCAATTTCACTGACGGCTATCAACGGGACTAGAATTTCCAAAGGTCTTATAATGTGGCGCACGGGGCCAGTTAAGCTGCAGGTCGGGGCTCTACATCAGGAAGATTTGGAACTCTTGGTAATCCCAGAAATGCCCCATGATCTGGTTCTTGGAATGCCTTGGCTAAAAAGTCATAATCCCCACATCGACTGGAAGTCGTCACAAATTCTGTCCTGGAGTTCCTTTTGTCACACTAATTGTCTTACTCCTGTTTGTCCGCTCCGTGTCACCTCCAAAACGGATGAAGAGCACATTCCGGAGGCATATCAAGTGTACAAGGACGTATTTTCGGAACAAGCTGCTGACCTGTTACCACCTCACAGGCCTTGGGACTGCCCTATTGACCTTGTCCCAGGGAAGACGCCACCCCGTGGTCGCACATATCCTCTGTCTCTTCCCGAGACTCAAGCCATGTCGGAGTATGTTAAGTCCAATATGCTCAAGGGATTTATTCGCCCCTCTTCCTCCCCTGCTGGTGCGGGCTTCTTTTTCGTGAAGAAAAAGGACGGGGGGTTGAGACCATGCATCGACTACCGCGGCTTAAACGACATTACTATTAAGAATAAATACCCCTTGCCACTAATCACAGAATTATTTGATAGGGTTCGTGGTGCCCACATTTTTTCCAAACTCGACTTGAGGGGAGCTTATAATCTTATACGCATCCGATAGGGGGATGAATGGAAGACTGCCTTTAATACCCGAGATGGGCATTACGAATACTTGGTGATGCCGTTTGGTCTTAGTAATGCTCCCGCGGTTTTCCAGGGATTCGTCAATGAAATCTTTCGTGACATGCTGTATCAGAGTGTTGTGGTATATTTGGACGACATACTGATCTTTTCCAAGAATCTTGTCGAACACAGGACTCAAGTCAAAGAGGTGCTCCACCGTTTACGAGAGAATCATCTCTATGCCAAGCTTTCCAAATGTACCTTTGAAGTAACATCTATTCCGTTCCTCGGTTATATCATCTCGGGGACGGAGCTTCGCATGGATCCGGAAAAGCTGTCTGCCATTCGTGACTGGACTCAGCCTCTTTCTTTGAAAGCAATACAAAGGTTCCTGGGCTTTGCGAACTACTACAGGAAATTCATTAAGGGTTTCTCCACCATTGTTGCGCCCATTACCGCCCTGACGAGGAAGGGTTCTAATCCAAGTTTGTGGCCTCCGGAAGCCATTGTAGCTTTTTCTCACTTAAAGTAAGCTTTCATGACGGCTCCAGTTCTCCAACAACCAAATTTCGATGAACCCTTCTTCTTAGAAGTTGATGCGTCTTCAGTCGGGGTTGGGGCTGTTCTCTCCCAGTACTCCTCTGATAAGAAATTACATCCGTGTGGCTTCCATTCTCGTAAATTCTCTCCGGCCGAACGAAATTACACTATTGGAGACCAGGAACTCTTGGCTATCAAATCTGCCTTGGAAGAGTGGAGATATCTTCTGGAAGGGGCTAAACATGTGTTTACCATCTACACGGATCACAAGAATTTGCTGTACATCAAATCCGCACAATGCTTGAATCCTCGCCAGGCGAGATGGGCACTTTTCTTTTCCCGATTCTCGTTCATTATCAAGTACCGGGCCGGGACTCTCAATATTAAAGCAGATGCGCTTTCCCGTTCACAAGTTTCCACAGACGAGGATGAACCTCCTGAGCGGGGTTTAATTCTGAATCCAGTTTCTGTCTCTGCTGCTTTAACTACTCCAGCTCCTCCTCCTGGAAGAATGTCCGTACCAGCTAGATTCCGGCCAGGAATACTACTGTGGGTCCATAACGCCAAGTTTTCCGGTCATCCCGGTGCCCAGAAGATGTACAAGTTTCTGCAAAGGTCTTACTGGTGGAACACCATGAGGAAGGATGTACAAGATTGCGTTAATTCTTGTCCCCAATGTACACAACATAAATCTCCTCGTCTGCCTCCTGCAGGGTTACTTCGTCCTCTGCCTATCCCTGTGAGACCCTGGACTCACATTTCCATGGACTTCATCACTGACTTGCCCTGTTCCAAGGGTTGCAACACCGTTTGGGTTATCGTTGACCGTTTTTCGAAGATGGCACACTTTGTGCCTTTTACTGGTCTCCCGACAGCACCAAAACTGGCTCTACTGTTTATCCGAGAACATTTTCGTTTGCATGGGTTGCCACAAGAGATTGTTTCTGACCGTGGAGTACAGTTCACCGCCAGGTTTTGGAAAGCCCTCTGTTCAACCCTACAAATTAAACTTAAGTTTTCGTCCGCTTATCATCCCCAAACAAATGGTCAAACGGAACGAGTCAATCAAGATCTAGAGACTTTTCTTCGTTTGTATCTCTCTCCTTCACAGGACAACTGGGTGGAGTTGTTGCCTTGGGCGGAGTTTGCCCATAACCATTTGTTTCATTCTTCCACTGGGGAATCACCATTCTTCGTCAACTACGGGTTCCATCCCCGTGTTCCAGAATTTCCAAGCCTTCCGATAGTAGAGGTTCCTGCTATAGCGTCCACTCTACAACACTTTGGACAAATTTGGAGAAAGGTTCATGCTAATCTTAAGAAGGTTTCTGTCCGGTACAAGTTCTTCGCAGATAAGAAACGGCGAGCCGCACCTCAATATAAAGTTGGGGACAGGGTATGGCTGTCCACACGTAATCTCCGGTTGAAGGTGCCCACCATGAAATTCGCTCCAAGGTTCATCGGTCCTTACCCGGTGCTACAAGTCTTAAATCCTGTGGTCTGTAAACTGGGTTTGCCTGCCCATCTTCGAATACCTAACGCCTTTCATGTTTCTCTACTCCGTCCCCTCATTCTGAATCGGTTCCACTCAGCATTCCCTAGGCCAACGTCTGTAGTGGCAGAAGCTGGAGCAGAGTTTGAAATCAAAGCTATTCTTGACTCTCGTTATCTTCATAAAAAATTACAGTACTTGGTGGACAGGAAGGGTTATGGTCCTGAGGAGAGAAGTTGGATTGAGGCTACTGAAGTAACGGCTCCTCGTCTGGTTCGGATCTTCCACTCCAGACATCCGACTAAGCCCGGGAAGTGTCCAGGGGCCACTCCTGGAGGAGGGGGTACTGTCACGCACCTCGGGCAGCGGCGACCGCGCTTGTCCCTGCGGGTGGCCTGGTCTGCCCGGCGCCTCTCTTCTCCTGGCGGTCTCCGGCTTCGGCGGCGGGTCGGCGCGTCCCTCCGGTGGCTTCCCGGAAGCAAGGACGCCGCCATCATAAGCGAGGGCAAGGAGGCGGAGCAGGTCTGACGTCACCTGCCTGCTCCGCCAATCAGGCTAGGGCGGGGGATTTAAAACCAGACACCAGGCAGAGATCCGGTGCCTGAGTATCTTCGTTTCTCCTGCGGAAGCTGTGATTCCAGAGCTCCCTCGTCCCTGTGACCTTGGTACCTCCAAACACCTCTGTGCCTCCAAGCACCTCCGTGCCTCCAATTACCTCGTGCCTCCAAACACCTCCGTGCCTCCAAGCACCTCGTGCCTCCAAGCACCTCCGTGCCTCCAATTACCTCGTGCCTCCAAGCACCTCGTGCCTCCGAGTACCTCCGTGCCTCCGAGCACCTCCGTGCCTCTGAGCACCTCCGTGCCTCCAAGCACCTCTGTGCCTCCAAGTACCTCCCTGCCTCCAAGCACCTCCTTGCCTCCAAGCACCTCGTGCCTCCAAGCACCTCCGTGCCTCCAAGTACCTCCCTGCCTCCAAGCACCTCCTTGCCTCCAAGCACCTCGTGCCTCCAAAGACCTTGGCACCTCCAAACACCTCTGTGCCTCCAAGCACCTCCGTGCCTCCAATTACCTCGTGCCTCCAAGCACCTCCGTGCCTCCAAGCACCTCGTGCCTCCAAGCACCTCCGTGCCTCCAATTACCTCGTGCCTCCAAGCACCTCGTGCCTCCAAGTACCTCCGTGCCTCCAATTACCTCGTGCCTCCAAGCACCGCCCTGCCTCCAAGCACCTCGTGCCTCCAAGCACCTCGTGCCTCCAAACACCTCCGTGCCTCCAAGCACCCCCGTGCCTCCAAGCACCTCCGTGCCTCCAATTACCTCGTGCCTCCAAGCACCTCCGTGCCTCCAAGCACCCTCGTGCCTCCGAGTGCCTCCCAGCACTCCCTGTACTCCCAGCACCTCAGTGCCTCCAACACCACAGTGTCTCCAACACCACAGTGCCTTCAATATCTCAGTACCTCAGCCTTCAGTATTTCTACAAGTCTTGTCTTTCAGGAGACCTTCAAGAATTCCTCTGTGCTTCCTGCCTGCCGTCTTAATCCTGCATGAGGAAGACCTACATCCGGCCATCCCTACTGCGACCCAGTAGCGGTTCCTCTTCCCGGTCATCGGAAGAAGCCCCGAGTCCACAACACTCCCAAACCAGGTCAGTGATACTGAGGAAGTCTGCTTCCCAGTTGTCCACTCCCGGGATGAACACTGTTGACAGTGCGCTTACGTGATTCTCCGCCCAGCGAAGAATTCTAGTGGCTTCTGACTGAATCAGAACCGGTTGGTCGCGAAGCAGGGTCTCCGCTTGACATAGGGCGTTGTATACGGCCCTTAGTTCCAGGATGTTGATGTGAAGACAAGTCTCCTGACTTACCCACAGAGCTTGGAACTTTTTTCCCTGTGTGACTGCTCCCCACCCTCGGAGGCTTGCATCCGTGGTCACCAGGATCCAGTCCTGAATGCCGAATCTGCGGCCCTCGAGAAGATGAGCACTCTGCAGCCACCACAGGAGAGACACCCTGGCCCTGGGGGATAGGGTGATTAACCGATGCATCTGAAGATGTGATCCGGACCACTTGTCCAGTAAGTCCCATTGAAAGGTCCTCGCATGGAACCTGCCGAAGGGAATGGCCTCGTATGATGCCACCATCCTTCCCAGGACTCGAGTGCAGTGATGCACTGACACCTGTTTTGGTTTTAATAGGTTCCTGACCAGTGTCATGAGCTCCTGAGCTCTCTCTATCGGGAGATAAACCCTTTTGTCTAGAATCACGCCTAGGAAAGGCAGATGAGCGGTAGGAACCAACTGCGACTTTGGAATATTTAGAATCCAGCCGTGTTGTCGTTACACTTCCAGGGAAAGTGATACGCTGTTCAGCAACTGCTCTCTTGATCTCGCTTTTATGAGGAGATCGTCCCAGTATGGCATAATTGTGACACCTTGCTTCCGCAGGAGCACCATCATTTCCACCATTACCTTGGTGAAGATTCTCGGGGCCGTGGAGAGACCAAACGGCAACGTCTGAAATTGGTAATGACAATCCTGTACCGCAAATCTGAGGTACGCCTGATGAGGTGGATAAACGGGGACATGAAGGTATGCATCCTTTATGTCCAGAGACACCATAAAATCTCCCCCTTTCAGGCTTGCTATGACCGCTCTTAGCGATTCCATTTTGTACTTGAACCCTTTCAGGTATATGTTCAGGGAATTTAAATTCAATATGGGTCTGACCGAACCGTCCGGTTTCGGGACTACAACATGGTCGAATAATAACCCCCTCCTTGTTGAAGGAGGGGAACCTTGACCACCACCTGTTGAAGATACAATTTGTGAATTGCAGTTAACACTATTTCCCTCTCGTGGGGGGAAGCCGGCAGGGCCGTCGGTGAGGGGGCATCTCCTCAAAGTCCAGCTTGTATCCCTGAGACACAATATTGCCCAGGGATCCAACAGGGAGTGAACCCACTTGTGGCTGAAATTACGAATACGTGCCCCCACCGGGCCTAGCTCCGCCTGTGGAGCCCCAGCGACCTGCAGTGGATTTTGTAGAGGCCGGGGAGGACTTCTGTTCCTGGGAACTAGCTGTGTTGTGCAGCTTCTTTCCTCTGCCCCTGCCTCTGGCAAGAAAGGACGTACCTCGGACTTTCTTGTTTCTTTGTGATCGAAAGGCTGCATTTGATAATGTCGTGCTTTCCTAGGCTGTGCAGGAATATAAGGCAAAAGATCAGAATTACCAGCCATAGCTGTGGAGATCAGGTCCGAGATCCCTTCTCCACACAATCCTCAGCCTTCCATATGCCTCTTAAGTCGGCATCACCTGTCCATTGCATATCTACAGGACACGTCAAGCAGAAATCAACATAGCGTTGACTCTAGAACCCAGTAGACTAATGCCTTTTTGGGCCTGTTTTATATATATATCTTAAGACAGCATCTTTAATATATATATCTATATATATACATATATATATATATACATACTAGGGTCTCAATCTCTGCTGATAAGGTACCTGTCCACGCTGCTACAGCGCTATAAACCCATGTCGACCCAATCGCCGGTCTGAGTAGTGTACCAGAATGTGCACGCTATCTGCAGGATCCCTGAGGATAGCTGTTAAGTCAGGGCTACCTTTTGGGCAAACGTGACACCCTAGGGGAAGATTCCCATCATATCCTGGCCCTAGTAGGGGAAGGATCATACTTACCGACAATCTGGCTGCCCCCTCCGGGAGGAGGCAGCCAGGTCGGAGCAGCGGGGGTGTGGAGATGCGTCTTGATGACGCTTAGGGGCGGAGTTGGTGGCGTGGCTGCACGATCACGTGATCATGGCCCCGCCCCCTGTCTAGCAATGCCGTTAATATTGACATTGCAAGGCAGGGGGCGGGGCCAGGATGACGCGAATCGAGTCATCTGACTCCCGGACCGCGCACTTTGAACTGCGCCGCCGGGGGTTATGTAGATGATGCGGGTGGGTTGCGGGTGGTGGGCACTCGTCCGGGAGACTTGCCTTTTCTTCCGGGGGGCCGGGAGTGCCACCCGATTTTCGGGAGCCTCCCGGCCATTCCGGGAGAGTAGGCAAGTATGGGAAGGATACTCCCTAAGAATTCTTTGTGGGTAGCTGCAGCTTCTTGTCTGGAGATTCCCGCTCTTTTTCTTCATGAGAGGAGGGAAATTTACCTCAGCTTTCTTCCCCTTAACATGTGTACCCTTGTGTCAGGGACAGATGAGTCATCAGTGATATGCAAATCATCTTTTGTTACAATAATCATATATTGAATACTTTCCTGCCATTTTGGCTGTAACTTTGCATTATCGTAGTCGACACTGGAGTCAGACTCCGTGTCGATATCAGTGTCTATTATTTTGGATAGTGAGCATTGAGAGACTCTGAAGGTCTCTGCGACATAGGGACAGACATGGGTAGATTCCCTGTCTGTTCTCTAATCTTTTGTGCAATAAATTCACCTAAGCACTTAATTACACATATCCAAACAAGTGTCGGCGTTGTCGACGGAGACACCCCTCACACACATATTTGCTCCATCTCCTCCTTAGGGGTGCCTTTTACCTCAGTCATGTCGACACACACTCAGGGAATGCTCATCTGAAGACAATTCCCCCACAAGGCCCTTTGGAGAGACAGAGAGAGAGTATGCCAGCACACACCCCAGCGCTATTATCCCAGGAATAACACAGTAACTTAATGTTAACCCAGTAGCTGCTGTTTATAATGATTTTTGCGCCTAATTATGTGCCCCCCCCTCTCTTTTTACCCTCTTCTACCGTGTATCTGCAGGGGAGAGGCTGGGGAGCTTCCTCTCAGCGGTGCTGTGGAGAAAAACATGGCGCTGGTGAGTGCTGAGGAAGAAGCCCCGCCCCCTCGACGGCGGGCTTCTGTCCCGCTTAAATATAAATTTTCTTGGCGGGGGCCCAACTGTATATATGCTAAACTCTTGCCAAAGAGGTCCCAATTGCTGCCCAGGGCGCCCCCCCCCCCCGCGCCCTGCACCCTCTACAGTGACCGGAGTATGTGAGGTGTGTGTGGGAGCAATGGCGCACAGCTGCAGTGCTGTGCGCTACCTCAGCCTTCTGTCTTCTGGCTCTGCGAGGGGGATGGCGGCGCGGCTCTGGGATCGGACGACGAGGGTGAGATCCTGTGTGCGATCCCTCTGGAGCTAATGGTGTCCAGTAGCCTAAGAAGCAGGACCTATCTTCAGAGAGTAGGGCTGCTTCTCTCCCCTCTGTCCCACGATGCAGGGAGTCTGTTGCCAGCAGAGCTCCCTGAAAATAAAAAACCTAACAAAATACTTTCTTACAGCAAGCTCAGGAGAGCTCACTGAACAGCACCCAGCTCGTCCGGGCACAGATTCAAACTGAGGTCTGGAGGAGGGACATAGAGGGAGGAGCCAGAGCACACCAGAATCTAAATTCTTTCTTAATAGTGCCCATGTTTCCTGCGGAGCCCGTCTATTCCCCATGGTCCTTACGGAGTCCCCAGCATCCACTAGGACGTTAGAGAAAGGATTTTCAACCTCTGTAATTCAAATGATGCTTAAAGCACGCAAGCCTGCTTCAGCACATTTAAATGATAGAATATGGCATACCTGTTTCATATGGTGCGCTTCTAAGTGATATGATACAACTATATTTAAAGTATCAAGAATACTGGTTTTTCTTCAAAGAGGATTGAATCTAGGTTTACGCCTTGCTTCTTTTGAAAGTACACATTTCACAGAAAAATTGCTACACTACCAGATATACATACTGTTTTTCAAGGGGTCATACATGTACAACCTCCATATGTACCCCCAGTAGCTCCATGGGATCTCTCTGTAGTATTGGAGGCACTTCAAGAGCCCCCTTTTGAACCCTTGGAGTCAGTGGACCTCAAGTGGTTGATGGCTAAGACATTATTTTTGCTGGCTATTGCTTCTGCCAGGAGGGTGTCAGATTTAGGAGCTCTCTCCTGTCATCTACCTTTCCTGAGTTTTCATCATGATAGGGCTGTTCTACGCACTAGGCCTGGGTACCTTCCTAAAGTGGTCTCTAGATTTCACCTTAATCAGAAAATTTTAGTTCCGGCATTTGTCTCACCAGATCCTTCAGGAAAAGAACGGTCTTTGGATGTAGTACGTGCCCTATGTATCTACATAGACCGAACCAGTTCTGTCAGAAGATCCGACTCTCTATTCATACTTTATGGATTTCACAAGCATGGCTGATCAGCTAACAAACAGATGCTGGCCAGATAGATTAGAATGGTTATTGCACAAGCATACAATCAAGCTTATTTGCCTGTCCTGACGTCAATTTCTGCCCATTCTACTAGATCTGTAGGTCCCTCATGGGCAGCACGCAGTGGGGTGTTTCCTGAGCAATTATGTAACACCGCTATGTGGTCTTCCATTTAAACATTTCTAATATTCTACTCATTTGATACCTTTGCATCCCAGGATGCTTCCTTTGGACGCAGGATTCTGTTATCCTCTCAGGCACATCCCCTTCCTTAAAAATACTGCTTTAGGACATCCCCGATGTTCTCTCTGTGGAGCCCCATGAATCCTGAAGAAGAAAACAAGAGTTATTTTAGACTTATGTTTGTTAACGCTCTTTCTTCGAGGTTCATAGGGTCCACAGGGCGCCCACCCTGATGCACCTGGCCTCTCTGGGTTTTTGTGGCATTAGTCACTGGTTCTTTTCTCCTGTTTGCGAGAATGTGTTCGTATGTGTACTAGGGCCCTCATTCCGAGTTGTTCGCTCGCAAGTGAATTTTAGCAGATTTGCTCATGCTAAGCCGCCGTCTACTGGGAGTGAATCTTAGCATCTTAAAATTGCGAACGATGTATTCGCAATATTGCGATTACACACCTCGTAGCAGTTTCTGAGTAGCTTCAGACTTACTCGGCATCTGCGATCATTTCAGTGCTTGTCGTTCCTGGTTTGACGTCACAAACACACCCAGCGTTCGCCCAGACACTCCCCCGTTTCTCCAGCCACTCCTGCGTTTTTTCCGGAAACGGTAGCGTTTTTTCCCACACGCCCATAAAACGGCCTGTTTCCGCCCAGTAACACCCATTTCCTGTGATAAAGCCTAATATTTATCTTACTTAAAACCCTCTAAAAGGTGAAAGAACACAGTACGCTATTGGCGTATGGTATACCGTAAGGGTACGCACGTTGCGTAACAATCGCTTAGCCGTAGTCGAGACGCTCGAGCGTCACGTTCGCTCACGGCCAAGAGATCACAGGCAGGCACGCTATAGGCTGCCGACTAACGTAATGATATGCTACTAGCGTAGCGGATGCTTGGGACCACGAGGAGATCACAAGCGGCGCTGACGCTCACAATGTTAAACCTTTATAACTATACCATAAACAATGTATTTATGCAATAAACCTTGGTGCAGTGATAGGGTGTAAATGTAACACAGTGTAACCTTATTAACTTGAAAGCTGTACGAGCGTCTCCGACGCTCTGAGAATACTTAGAAATATAATAAATACACAGATACCGGTATTAGGTTCTAACACCTTATATGAACGTTCTATTTGCAAAAGAATAATACAATACAAGTCATACACTACCAAAATAACATTGACTACCTAACCAGATAACTACACATGAAATACAATAGCAGTACAATAAAACTTAAGAGAAAGAGAGAGAAAGAAGAGAAGAGAGAGAGAGAGAGAGATATGGCTCACAATAACAATAAAGGCAATAAGGTTGCGGAGAAACTTACGCTCAAGGGAAACAATCGCATGCGCCTCTGGATATCCAGCTCCCGATTATCAGTGGTGAGAACCGTTGAAGAGAATAGAGAGCTGGCCCAGATCGGCTTGTCCTTTTATACCCTACACATAATACAGTACAATGGTCCCTATATTCTTATTGTTCATTGGACACAGGAATTCGTCTTCGCATTATAACAAAAGGTCATAGGTTGATTCATACAGGTGGGCTGTGACTATTTCCAACTGCTCAGGTGGGTGGGAAACTAGGTTTCCCGCCGCATGGATAATAAAGTGCAAATAATAGCAAATGTCCATAAACTTCTTATGTCCATAACTATTCGCACGAGCGATTAATCCGCTCCAAACCAACACCGGAATATTGCTAATTAAATACTCTTCCGATGGATACTAAACACCACTGTGTAACCCCTGTCTGACCCTTCGTATCAAACAAAGAGGGATCTCTTTGTCTATGAACATGCTACATTAACTAAACTTTCAGATTCTATCAAAGGGACCATAATCTACAAAATACATTATATGGTTAAAATATGTAACGGTTGAGTCGCCCGCTAGACGCACATAAACTCTACCGTAAATGCGCATACCGTGCGCCTGCGGGTGCACGCAACAGCGAGTATGCGCACGCACGGGAGAGCCCATGCACTCGCAGCGGGGACACGCATGAGGTGCAAATATGGCAATGTGTAGCGTGATATTTTTCTGACTTTGACAGTCCACCCTTTGGCAGTCACCAATAACTGCCACTTTCTAAAACATTTCAAAAAGAGAAAAATATATGTCATGTGTAAATACATTTCTATGATTGGGTAGGGGAGGAGAGGAGAAGGTAGGAAACGGGTATGACCTAGTGAGATAGCAGAAGCATGTGTGTATGAATCCATGTTTGGGGGGTGATGTATCATCGTGCCGTACGTGTCTTAAATCAAGCTTTGAGGTATTGCGAAGTATACATTTGAATTCCTTCTTATCCCGTGGTACGGGTCTGTGGATGGGCTGTCAAACTTTACCGAGCTCTCTTCGGCTTTTGGTTGCAACAAAATGGGGGAGCACATTTTAGTTGATGATACATGAATGGGGGAATATGTGAATGCTGAGATCTGTGCCTATATTCCCTATCGACTATGTGTGTTATTACCTGAAGGTTGTAGTGATGAAGATAAAGAACAATTATGGTAAATGCAGTGATAAACTATGTGAGTTTAATATACATTTGCCGATTGAGGTCTTGTCTTGTGTCTTGTCTTGTCTTGTCTCGATGTACATGTTGACTGTAGTCTCTTTGTGCTTTTGCCAATAAACGCAAGCAAAGCTTTATCAATGTCCATAGACTTACAAAAAGTGTTGGGCTAGCGTAAAATTAAAAGTACTAGGGACATGGGGGGTCTATGGCATAGTCCATCAGTTGTCTGTGTAAAAGGTTGTCAAACTTCTTCTTTAATCCATCAGTTGTCTGCATACAAGGTCGTCAAATTTCTCTTCCAAGCGGGTCTTTTTACCTTGGAGAAAAACGAGAAACAGGTGAAAGAAACAGACCGTGGAATCACATTTTCATCACAACATTGTCTCTATCGTTGGGTCATAAATCACATCAGTCGTTGTTATTACAGTATCTTCACTCCTTAAACTCATCACTCGGGTGCTACGTTTACACTTTGTTAAAACCCGAACGCATCTAAATATCAGACCGACCAATATGATGACACCCAGAACACACAAAAGGAATTTCCCTACATCCATGATAATACCTTGGGTCCATTCTCCTAAACCAGAGAACCAATTTCGCGGGTTCAACCATGACACCCAACTGGTCAGCTCATTACCCACAGCGGCAAGGGTGAGATTGTGTTTCCTTCGGAACTCCCATTTTAATTGGAGAATGTCGTCCATCTTTTTGTCTATGACCTCGACCGGGTCCTCGGTGCTGTTTGTGATATACGTGCAGCACTTTATTCCATACTGAGTTGCTAGGGTGACACAATACCCACCCGTCACAGCTGTGAGATAATTGAGAATCATCCTATGCTGAACCAGTTCTGTTTTATAAGCTTGGAGCTCCCTTCCAGTATACCTGAATGTGTCATCATACATTTCAGTGATGTTGTCTAATAAATTTGCAAGCGCAGATATATATTTATAATTTATCACTCCTCTGGCGGTACGAGTGATATCTAACGCGATTAGGAATTGAATCCCGGTGGATTCACTGATCAGGTCAGAGGCCGGATGCTCTGTTCTCTCTATCAGGTGCCGTTTAACGATGTGCTCGTAATGAGTGTGAGTATAAGGAGCTTGGGCACTGCGGTGAATATCCTTCATTTTAGTGTGGGATACGGTCATTACCTCAGGCAGTACTTTTCCAATATAACATAACCCTTCTGAATTTGGGGCAAGCCACTTATACGCCTTCCTTCCGCATATGAAATATGCATCATCGGGGAGAACATATGGGACGGAGTACGACATTACCATATTACACATTTTCCATATGAAATTTTCTAACCCTAATTCTCCCATCTGTTTAATACACGTATCAGTTTGTATGATATGTGCACAGTATCCTGGTGATACCTCTCCAACTCTCATGGTCCTACTTCCTAGGGTATACCTATATCGGAAATATTTTCCACTACCGGCTATGGGGCGTATAAGTTCTGTATCTGTTGGCATTCTATCGGCTCTGTATGAAAAGGTCATGGTTTGGTTATTCCATGACACTTCCCAATTTCCCTGCTTTCGGGGATTGGAAATGTTAAAACATACTAGGGATCTATCCACATGATATTGGTGGAGCTTCAAACTAGGAGGACTGGAGATATTAAACCTCCTGTCCACCGGCCTCCCACCACTTAGCTCAAGTACCTCCCCTATAGTTAAAGGGAAGGGCACTAATCCTGATTTGCTATGGCCTTGAGGTACTTGAGAACATACCCAACAATCTGTCTGATTTAACACTTTACCCACTAAGGAGTGATAGTCACTCAATGGATGCCGGTCCATGTGGATATTAAAACTAGATTGGCATTTCTTGATACACCCATCCTCAACTACACTGTCACAGAGCCTACAGATACAGTTCTCTTCAGCTAACAATCCTTCACAATTTCTTCTATTGTCAATGCTATCGGATCGTTTTCTGATACTCGCCTTTGCTTGTTGATTATGTTGTTCTTGGAAAACTACGCCTCCATCTCTGTCATCAGAACCCATTCCAGAATCTCTCTCGACCTCCATGGTACTCTCGCCGGAACAGACTGCTCTGGTCAACATCATGGTCAACAGGAAAATCCGGATCACAGTCTCTTGGGGCAAGTCCATCTTATAGGAGGAAATGGAGAAGAATGAGAAGGGGGAAAGAAATAATTGAGGGAGATGGGATGGGAAGTGGAGAAAAACAATAAAAGGGAACAGGGGATCGACAACTGCCTCTGATCTTATTATTTTCAATGCTCAGGTGCCGTCTCAGTCCTCCTGAAACAGACACTCCAGTGATACAACTTCCTCTACCATCTGTTCTTTATCACGGGACCTCTCTGGATCAGCAACCTTCTTACAATGGGACGAATTAACCCAAGTCTCTCTCTCGGCAACCTTCAATGCTGTCGTGCTAATCAATAAGACTTGGTACGGTCCTTCCCATCGGTCAATAAGGCAACCTGAGCGTAGAAAATTCCGTATCATTACATAATCCCCAGGTTCAATGTCATGACAATTACTATCTGGCAAATCAGGAATCACTAACTTCAGATTGTCATTTTGATTCTTTAGCTGTTTACTCATGTTAACCAGGTATTTTACAGTCACTTCATTGTTACACTTCAAATCATCCTGAGGGTTAATCATAACATGCGGTTGTCGACCAAACAGAATTTCAAAGGGGGACAGATTAAGAGGGGACCTGGGAGTGGTTCTGATGCTGTATAGTACAATGGGTAAAGCTTCTGGCCATGTTAATCCTGTTTCTGCCATAACTTTGCTCAATTTATTTTTAATAGTGCTGTTCACTCTTTCCACCTTCGCACTCGCCTGGGGGCGATATGGAGTGTGCAGCTTACTATCAATTCCCATCAACTTACACATTCCTTGAAAGACATCACCTGTAAAATGGGTACCCCTATCACTTTCAATTATTCTAGGGATACCATATCTACACACAAATTCCTGCACAATTTTCTTAGCAGTAAACATAGCGGTATTTGTGGCCGCCGGAAATGCTTCGACCCAATTTGAAAACACATCTATACAAACAAGTACATATTTCAAATTTCGACAAGGGGGTAATTGTATAAAATCAATCTGTATTACCTGAAAAGGGCCGCTTGTAGGTGGGATATGGGATGGTTCTGTTGGTATTGCCTTTCCGATGTTCTTCCTCAAGCAGGTAAGGCATGACATTGCTCTCTTACCTGCATGGGATGAGAATCCTGGGGTGCACCAATATGCTCTTACCAACTTGCACATTCCCTCCTTGCCCAGATGAGTCAGCCCATGTGCTGCTTCAGCTAAACATGGAAGGTATGCTCTGGGTGCCACTGGTTTACCCTGTCCATCTGTCCAGAGTACTGAGGACTCCTGGCCATATCCTTTTGACCTCCAAACTGCCTTTTCCTGTGTGGAACACAAATTTTGCATTTCACACAACTTCTGTGTGTTGATGGTATTGAATACCATCAATTGTGTGGTGTCTGTCTGTCTGGGGGTACCAGCTGCTAACTTAGCAGCTTCGTCTGCTCGGCTGTTACCAAGTGATACTGGGTCTTGGCTATATGTATGTGCTTTACACTTGATAACAGCCACTCTGTCGGGTTCCTGTATCGCTGTTAGAAGTCTTTTGATGTGAGCTGCATGCGCTACCGGTGTACCAGCTGCCGTCATGAAATTTCTGAGGCGCCATAGGGCTCCGAAATCATGGACTACCCCGAAGGCGTATCTAGAATCGGTGTAGATATTGGCTGACTTTCCCTTAGCCAATTCACATGCTCTGGTTAGGGCAACCAGTTCAGCAACCTGGGCTGAGTGAGGTGGGCCTAGCGGTTCTGCTTCTATGGTGCCTTGGTCATCTACGACTGCGTATCCAGTACACAAGTCTCCCGAGTCCGTCTGTCTGTGACAACTACCGTCAGTGTAGAAAGTGAAATCTACATCTTCCAGTGGGTTGTCACTGATGTCAGGCCTTGCTGTGAAATTTTGGGTCAAATATTCCATACAATCATGTGTGTCATCCCTTGTATTAAATCCTCCTTCCCCATCACTCTCATCCTCCACCCTTTGTGCCTGTCCAGGCACACCTGGGAGATATGTTGCAGGATTTAATGCACTGCATCTCCTTATGGTGATGTTTACGGGGGCCATTAATGCCAATTCCCATCTTGTAAACCGCACTGATGAGACGTGCCTGGTTTGGGCAGAATTTAGCAAGGCTGACACTGCATGCGGTGTATGAATTGTGAGGTTGTGTCCTAGCACTACATCTTCGCTTTTTGTGACTAGCAATGCTATCGCAGCGACACTTCGCAAGCATGTGGGGAGGGATCGCGCTACCGTATCTAGCTGAGCGCTGTAGTATGCTACCGGCCTGCTGGTATCACCGTGCTTTTGAGTTAGGACGCCTGCCGCGCAACCAGCACTTTCTGTTCCGTACAGCTCAAAGGGTTTCCCATAGTCTGGCATACCTAATGCTGGCGCCTGCGTTAGGCACTGTTTGAGTCTCTCAAATGCCATCTCGGATTCGTCTGTATGCGAAATCCGATCAGGTTTGTTTGATGAAACCATCTCCTGCAAAGGTAATGCTAGAATGGAAAACCCTGGGATCCAGTTACGGCAATACCCACACATTCCTAAAAATGTTCTGATTTGTTGCTGGGTTTGTGGCAGAGTCATGTCTCTAATTGCTTGAATTCTATCAGCGGTCAGGTGTCTCAGTCCTTGTGTTAGACAGTGTCCCAGATATTTTACTTTAGGCTGGCATAATTGCAACTTGTCTTTGGAAACCTTGTGTCCTGTGTCTGAAAGATGAAACAGGAGCTGTTTCGTATCCTTCAGGGACGCTTCCAGTAAATCTGAACACAGTAGTAAATCGTCCACATACTGTATCAATATTGATCCACTCTCTGGTTGGAAAGACTGTAAACAATCATGCAAAGCTTGTGAAAATATACTTGGACTGTCTATGAAACCTTGTGGTAATCGAGTCCATGTGTATTGGACTCCTCTGTATGTAAATGCAAACAAATATTGGCTGTCAGGATGCAGGGGTACCGAAAAGAAGGCGGAGCAGAGGTCAATAACAGTGAAAAATTTCGCAGTGGGAGGGATCTGCATAAGGATGACAGCTGGATTTGGCACTACGGGGAATTGACTCTCAACTATTTTGTTAATCCCCCTTAGATCCTGCACTAGCCTGTAACCCCTCCCCCCACTCTTTTTCACAGGGAAGATGGGACTATTGGCAGTGCTGGATGTTCTTACCAGAATGCCCTGTTGTAGCAAGCGCTCTATTACGGGGTATACTCCTAATTCCACCTCTGGCTTCAGAGGGTATTGTGGGATTTTTGGAGCTATCCTACCATCTTTTACTTGCACAACTACTGGAGCTACGTTTGCCATTAATCCAGTGTCTTGTCCATCTTTAGTCCACAGTGACTCTGGTATTTGGGATGTCATTTCTTCTACCTGGGATGGATTCCTATTTATCATAACGGTATGTGACATTAATTTTGATGGGGAGTCTAACATGTCTCGCACTTCCTGAGCGTGATTCTCAGGTATGTCTAAGAATACACCTTCAGGAGTGCAATAAATGACGCACCCCATTTTACACAATAAATCTCTTCCCAGGAGATTAGTCGGTGCCGATGCCGCCAGCAAAAAGGAATGCTTGGTATGCAAAGGCCCTATTGTAATCTCTGCTGGTTTGCTAACAGGGTAGTGCTGGACTACTCCCGTTACTCCCATGGCTGGAATTGTCTTACCAGTGGTTCTCATGCCCACTGTCGAATTTATCACTGATTTGGCCGCCCCCGTATCTACAAGGAAATTTAATGATTTAACAGCTACATCAATTGTGACCTCGGGTTCACTTCCAAGGCTTGCAATCAATTTCACTGGCTGCAGATTACAGGTATGGCCACACCCCTATTGGGTATGGTGACCTCCCTGAATCGCGCTGGCAGCAACTACTTGAGAAGGGGGTAAATGGGAACTACCCGAGACTTGCCAGTCTCTTTTTGGGGGATACCTTTTTGTTTCCCCTGCATGTGGCTCATGACTCCGTCTCTGCGGTCCCTGATCCCAATTTCGTGTGTCATGTCGTTGTCTAGGGGGTTGATATGATTTTTGTGTGTTTTTCACTCTACAGTCTCGTGCAAAATGTCCCTCTCTATGACAGGAATAACAAGTTACCACATTTGACTTACCCACAGGGTTTGGAGATTTATACAAAGGTTGCCTTGTGGTCAGGGCCTGTATACTTACTGCCATTAACTTATCACTTTGTGACTCTCTGTGTCTGGTGATATTGCGATCATGATCAACAGCGGCCTCTCTCAAAGTAGCCACCGACAGACCTCGCCAACATGGTTGCGTGGTCTGTACTCTTGTCTTTAATGCTTCTTTCAAACCATCCATTAGCACAGATACTGCTACTTCTCTATGATTTACATTTGTCTTAATGTCTTCAATGCCTGTGTATTTAGCCATTTCTAGTAGTGCCCTATGAAAATACTCAGCAGCTGTTTCTGACTCTTTTTGTTTAATGGAGAAAATTTTGTTCCATTTAACTACAGCTGGAAAATACTCTTTTAACTGTAAATTTATCCGTTTTACATTATCTTGGTTGTACACATCCGTAAGGGGTACATCTTCATCTAATTTACAGTCAGCTAGAAATTGTGCTGAGTCGACATTGGAGGGTAAACATGCCCTCAGCAATATCTGCCAGTCTTTGTTATTGGGCTCTACCGTATTCCCTAGGTCTCTAATGTATTTCTGACTAGCAACTAGATCTTTTCTAGGGTCAGGGAATTCAGACACTATTGCTCTTAATTCCATTCGGGAAAATGGGCAGTGCATGGCAATGTTTCTGACAGGAGTGACTCCTGAAGTGTCCGTTTTCCCATTTAGCACTGCTATTACCCTAACGGGATTAAGTTTAATACAGGTTGAGTCTCCCTTATCCAAAATGCCCGGGACCAGAGGTATTTTGGATATGGGATTTTTCCGTATTTTGGAATAATTGCATACCATAATGAGATATCATGGTGATGGGACCTAAATCTAAGCACAGAATGCATTTATGTTACATATACACCTTATACACACAGCCTAAAGGTAATTTTAGACAATATTTTTTATAACTTTGTGCATTAAACAAAGTGTGTCTACATTCACACAATTCATTTATGTTTCATATACACCTTATACACACAGCCTGAAGGTCAATTAATACAATATTTTTTAATAACTTTGAGTATTAAACAAATTTTGTGTACATTGAGCCATCAAAAAACAAAGGTTTCACTATCTCACTCTCACTCAAAAAAGTCCGTATTTCGGAATATTCCGTATTTCGGAATATTTGGATATGGGATACTCAACCTGTAACATCATTCTGAGTAGATTCTACAGCCTGTGGTGATATGGTTTCAGCATAGTGTATGGTGCCGTACTTACCCGTTGATACGACCTCACCTGTCCCTCCGCTAGGGGCCTTTGATACTAATCTCGGGGGTTGGGACGTGCCTACTGCTGTTTCTGATATGGTGGCTGCTAGAGAGAGCGCCGATATTGTTGCCGATTCGTCCTCTTGATCACACTCCTGGGGAAAGTTTAAAACAGGGTACAACTTGCACGGGTTAATACTTGCATTACTCATCTTATTCATATTATCCTTAACATTTATACAGTTACTAAGTGCCTGTTTATTACACATTAGTGCGTCATTCTCCGCAACCAACTTCTCTCCCGTTATGTAAGGTGGCGGTGGTGCCGTAGCTATCAGTTTCCTGATAGGGTTAGATCCCGCCGCCTGAGCCAATCCTCTCTGTATTTCACCCTCCTGTTGCCATAACTGTAAATAATCATAATGTTTGATCCGTCTCTTTGCTGATTTAATGAGACATATCCTTCTCCTTAGATTTAGTAACACATCTGGGCTAAAGCTGCCTACTCTTGGGAACTTCTCCCCGTCATGTACAGTCATTCTTTCCCATTCATCACATAAAACCTCTGTGTGTGAACCGTATTTTTTACACATTACATACCTTGCCGACCCGATTGGTCGGTTTACTGAATCAACCCGAACCGAGGTTGATCGCCCCCTACCTGAACAACTGGCCCCCATAACTTGCAGGTGTTGCTTTCACTACCTCTGACCTTAATCAGGGTCTTCAGCGAACCCTTACAAAAACCAAGATGTTCAAGATAGGCCGACGGTGGCGGTTTACCGAGTACCCCACTCACTCGCCCACGCCGACCAATACGCCCACACACTGCCTTAGCGCTGGCGTACTCGACCTAGGGCCCCTATGAACCTTTATTTACTGGAACATGTGAGTGTGTTCCGCAGAGCATTGACCCTTTCCAGTAACTATTGGTTGTTGGATAGTCCCTGAGTGACCAGCGAACCTCCCTTAAAATAAAAAAAATTTCACAAATCACGTTAAAATGTACAAATAGCGTTTATGACCCCTCTGGCGTACGCAAATGGTACTGGGTCAAATTACTAACTAATGCACACAATTACGTGCGGTACAATGGTTCGGCACATAAGCAACTAATCTTATGTGCGGAGCGATCAGTGGAATCGAAAATTGCGGCTGCGAATTCCTTCAGCCAGAGCTTTATTGGCCTATATGGGTTCTGCACCAACCCCCTGGGTTGTGCTCTTTTCTCTATAGCGGACTTCTTAGTCTGCTGTACCTGGACCTCCTGGTCTGTTCCGGACCTCCTGGTCTGTGCTACAGTAGACCTCCTGGTCTGCTATACTCTAATGCTCAATTTTATGTTTAACAGGGGATGCCTCCCCAGCCACCATGCACGTCACTTACATGTATGTACCTCACGAGAACTCGACTTCTTGTGGTTCAACCCAAAAATTGTAAAAACATATATATGCAAACACTCACTCACCACATGTACACTTTACTTTTGTTTCTATTTCTGCGCAGAAATTTCTTTCCTTTAGACCAGATGAGTCGTAAATTTAGAGAAGGATCTATTAGTTTAAATTTCGGACACTAAAATTGACTTGCGCTATTTATCGCGTTGCCACCTTTTCGCCTGTTAAAATAATACTATAGTGTGATTTGAATTATGTGGGCGTACCCGGACGCTCCGTTGCGTAATATACGCTGCGTGCGTCGGCCTTTACGTTGCGTACACTAGTCTAACCCTTTTGTTAGAAACACGTGTATGCCAGCCAGATATGTCCACAGAAAATACAATTAACACGTTTATCAATGTAGATGGTCTTTAATTGTAATCATCTACCGAGCACCACCCAGGTCTTTCCTTGTATCTTAGGCAAAGCTGTGTGCGTGCTTTACAAATTACCCCTTAATGTATTACTTTTACTCTTTAACTACTAATAGCAACAAATCTTTCTTAGCACGTTATCAATTGTAAAATGGCAAACAGGAGAGTGATATGTGAAAATACACGAATGAAAAGAAATGCAGATATATGCGTGCGTGCGTACGCAAGACAGAAATAAACAGTTTTAAAAGACACTAGCGTATTGTTCTTACCTCCGGTTCCGGATTCCTTCAGCACCCTTTACTAAGCGAAGCAGACGCTTATCCGGTCAGCACGACGAGGAATATGACCTCCCGCCCTTTGCTGATGGATAATGTCTGCTGAAATTACCTAGTGCAGATATGTGAAGGACGGACGAGCCGCCAATTGATAAAGCCTAATATTTATCTTACTTAAAACCCTCTAAAAGGTGAAAGAACACAGTACGCTATTGGCGTATGGTATACCGTAAGGGTACGCACGTTGCGTAACAATCGCTTAGCCGTAGTCGAGACGCTCGAGCGTCATGTTCGCTCACGGCCAAGAGATCACAGGCAGGCACGCTATAGGCTGCCGACTAACGTAATGATATGCTACTAGCGTAGCGGACGCTTGGGACCACGAGGAGATCACAAGCGGCGCTGACGCTCACAATGTTAAACCTTTATAACTATACCATAAACAATGTATTTATGCAATAAACCTTGGTGCAGTGATAGGGTGTAAATGTAACACAGTGTAACCTTATTAACTTGAAAGCTGTACGAGCGTCTCCGACGCTCTGAGAATACTTAGAAATATAATAAATACACAGATACCGGTATTAGGTTCTAACACCTTATATGAACGTTCTATTTGCAAAAGAATAATACAATACAAGTCATACACTACCAAAATAACATTGACTACCTAACCAGATAACTACACATGAAATACAATAGCAGTACAATAAAACTTAAGAGAAAGAGAGAGAAAGAAGAGAAGAGAGAGAGAGAGAGAGATATGGCTCACAATAACAATAAAGGCAATATGGTTGCGGAGAAACTTACGCTCAAGGGAAACAATCGCATGCGCCTCTGGATATCCAGCTCCCGATTATCAGTGGTGAGAACCGTTGAAGAGAATAGAGAGCTGGCCCAGATCGGCTTGTCCTTTTATACCCTACACATAATACAGTACAATGGTCCCTATATTCTTATTGTTCATTGGACACAGGAATTCGTCTTCGCATTATAACAAAAGGTCATAGGTTGATTCATACAGGTGGGCTGTGACTATTTCCAACTGCTCAGGTGGGTGGGAAACTAGGTTTCCCGCCGCATGGATAATAAAGTGCAAATAATAGCAAATGTCCATAAACTTCTTATGTCCATAACTATTCGCACGAGCGATTAATCCGCTCCAAACCAACACCGGAATATTGCTAATTAAATACTCTTCCGATGGATACTAAACACCACTGTGTAACCCCTGTCTGACCCTTCATATCAAACAAAGAGGGATCTCTTTGTCTATGAACATGCTACATTAACTAAACTTTCAGATTCTATCAAAGGGACCATAATCTACAAAATACATTATATGGTTAAAATATGTAACGGTTGAGTCGCCCGCTAGACGCACATAAACTCTACCGTAAATGCGCATACCGTGCGCCTGCGGGTGCACGCAACAGCGAGTATGCGCACGCACGGGAGAGCCCATGCACTCGCAGCGGGGACACGCATGAGGTGCAAATATGGCAATGTGTAGCGTGATATTTTTCTGACTTTGACACCTGTCAATCACATTACGATTGCCAGAACGATGAAAAAGCCGTGAGTAAAAATCCTAACTGCATAGCAAATTTACTTGGCGCAGTCGCAGTGCGGACATTGCGCATGCGCATTAAGCGGAAAATCGCTGCGATGCGAAGATTTTTACCGAGCGAACAACTCGGAATGAGGGCCTATATCTTTCTTCTCTCCTATCTGCTTCCTGCTTTGGGCTTGTTAAGAAAACTGACCTGCCTGAGCATTGAGGCAGGGTTATAGGGGAGAGGAGCCGAGCATTCTGGGCCCCCGAAAAGCTTAAGTGTTTGGTGCCCAGACTCTCATCCACCACCTACAACCCCAATGTTCTTCCTGCGGACCCTATGACCCTCGAAGAAAGAGAGTTAACATAGGTAAGTCTACCATAACTCTTGTTTTATATCTTACTTAACATTTCACTTTGTATCAATAAACTTGAAGGGGTGAACCCAATGCATTGTGTAACAAATAATGGTAGACACGGGGTATACGTCCAAAATACCGACTGTCGGGATCTCGGAAGCCTAAAGGCCGACGCCGGAATCCAGACCAGGTCAGGATCCCGATGCCGAAGTCCCAAAGTTAAGTAGAGTCGGGAGTGCTCTGGTTTGGCTGCGGGGGGGGGTTAGGTTTAGGCGCACCCAGGGGGATAAGGGTTATGCTGCAGGGGGTTGGGGTTCGGCACCAGAGACAGAGGGGCTGGGAGCATGCCAGCAGCTCACAGACTACTGGGCATGCCCCCTCACTGATTAAATAAGAGTTGTGGCTTATGAGTGCGACATCACGTAAAGACATGCCCCCTTTTCCTGATGCCATGTCCTCTTAGTGGACGCGGGTCCACTGCGCAGATGTCCAGAATCCCCCTTTGTGAATGTTGGGAGGTATGGGAAAGGATGGGGTTAAGTTGAGGCACTAAGGGGGAGGTTAGGGTTAGGCACTAATGGGGAGGTTAGGGTTAGGCGGGTAGGGAGGGGAGTTTAAATACTGCCTTCGCCCCTGTCGGGATCTTGTCCATCGGTATGCTGATGTTGGTATTGTAACCGCCAGCATTCCGTCCACCAGGATAGCATACTGATCCCAGACATGGACATACAGCTCCAACACAACCCTTTCCATTCGAACACATGGATTTGGTCCTATTTTGTCATTGTTATTTACCAATTGAACATAACTAGGTAGAAGTATACAACTGAAGCTAATGAGATCTACAGATACATGGCCTGATTAAGGGAGGGGCGATAGGGGCAGTCGTTCCAGGGTCCCCACACATTAGGGGCCCCCACACACGCCTGAGTTTAACTTGAGCATTTCTCCTCCAGTGGCGAAGCTGTGTGTCTGCTGAGGAGGTGATTCGTATCCAGCGAGTCTTGCGGAATGGGGAGGTGAAATCCCACAAGATAGTGGTCAGTAGCCAACAGACATGCTCAGGCACTCAATGATGGACTTGTGTGTGTGTACCGACGGCCATCACCATGCAGCAGCAGGTATTGTGCTCCTAGTACCCTCCCCGATAACCCAGCATCTCCTGGAGCGTAATTTAATAATAGAGATTAATCCCCCTGCCCGCTCATCATCACTGACAGAAGGAGCAAAGCGTCAGGCACTGGCAATATGGCGGCAGCCCGGGAGCCCAGCAGAGCAGTTGGGATGGCAGACCTCATTATGGAGCAGTGAGTATATAGTTATATATATTCTGGTGTGTGTTTAAATTTGAAACGGGTGGGGGTGGGAGGGGATTTGTTTATGATAAATTTTATTACTGAAGGCCCCCTGGGCACTCACCAGCATTGATCCGGCCCTGTACAGATAGGTCCATTTACATCTAGCCTCCCTGCACTTTAAACAGCCCTTCTAGTCACGCCATGCCGTTTTGTGACTTAGTAGTGCATGTTTAAGTGTGTCTTTTTCAATTAAACTGCACAAGCAGCTTTTGCTGATTAAAATGATATGCGGCATATGCCTATATTCTGTGTGTGACCACAGCTATATGGGACATTCCTATATTGTGTATGTGACTGCGGCTTTATCTGCATAGGAAATGCAATGCTACAGTGTTTTCCTAGAAAACACTGTAATTTAGCATTTTGTATGCAGATACAGGTGCAGTCGCACACAGAATATAGGCATGCCATATATCATTTTAAACAGCAGAGTCTGCCTGTGCATCTTATTCACATTATTTGACAAAAAAAGATGCCCGGCGTTGCACGGTACCTGGTGTATTTGAGGCAAGATGTATGTAGACACATGTAGTGCATGAGGGTCATATGGGCCCTACACACTTGGCGACAATACTGAAAGATATGAACGATCTCGTTCATTAATGAACAAGATATTGTTCATATCCTTCAGTGTGGAGACACCAGCGATGACCGATGCACGGCCCCGCGCTCGTTCATCGCTGGTGCCCTGTCGCTTCTGCATGCAGGCCAATATGGACGAGATCGTCCATATTTGTCTGCACTGCTATGGAGCCGGGTGACGGGGGAGTGAAGAAACTTCACTCCCCCCATCACTGCCCCCCACCCCCCGCTGCCGGGTCGGCCATATCCGCCGTCGGGCAGCTTGGCGGGGAATCGCGCTTTGTGTAGGGCCCATTAGTAGCATCAGGTTGAGAAAGGGTCTGATCCTGGAAATATTTTTGAGATGGAAACGGCAGGACTATGCAATGTATTGAATGTGTGATTTGAAGGAGAGGGAAGAGTCAAGGATTACTTTAAGACAGCGTACTTCAGGGCTAGAGGAGATAGTTGTGGAGAAAATGAGATTGTGGGAGGTGAGTGTGGGAAGATGATCAGCTCAGTCTTACGCATGTTAAGTTTAAGAAAATGCTGGGATATCTAAGAAGAGATAGTAGAGAGACAGTTGTTGATATGAGTGAAGAAAGCGGAGAAGAGGTCAGGGGAAGAAAGGTAGATTTGAGTATAATCAGCATAGAGTTTCTCAGTCTCAGAAATAGAAAGAGAAGCTTCCTGTGGTCGCATCATCCCCTCTCTCAGCCTCTCCCACCAGAGATGATTTCTTGGACTCACCTGACCCTACTGCAATTAGTTCTACTTCTGCAAAGGGCCAAAGAAATATCAGACATTCTCTCGCCCCTACATGACGCCAAACTGGCCCTTCTTACCGAGACTGTGACCTCAGCAACTGCGCTTCTGAAACAACACACCTCCCGCTTAACTGATGCTGAGGATAAGCTCTCAGCTTTAGAGGATGAGTTAACGGAAGCAAAGAATTTACTGCATACCTAGAATACTAATCTGATGGTGTTCCAAGACAAATTAGAGGAACTTGAAAACCGGAATCGCTGGCATAACCTGCGCCTCATCGGTTTACCGGAATCGATGCGGCCTAAGGAATTGCTTTACCCAGTGTCTTCCTGGTTACCCGAAGCCTTAGGTCTGCCGTCTGACAGGCCACTCCAAGTGAAAAGAGCGCATCGTATTGGCCCGGGCCGATGCGACAAGCAACCTCAGCGTCCTCATCCAGTCATCTTTCGCCTTTTGAACTATCTTGACAAGGTATTGATAATGGAGGCCTATCGAAAGTTGAAAGATCTCAAATACGAAGACGCCCAAATCCTATTGTTTCAAGACTTTTCCTTTCAGGTTTCCGCTAAATGCTGGGAATTTTCTCCCGTTTGCACTGAGATGTTTTCCAAGGGTATCCGTTTTGCACTGCTATACTCCGCTAAACCTAGAGTGCGTCACAACGGTACAACCTCTTTCCTTGAAACCCCGCAAGCTGCACAGAACTTTTTGTCCTCTTTGAACACCACTTCTCCAAGATCTTCTTCCGCTGATACGGACTGATGTTTATGTCTGATAAGTATCGACACTATTACTGCTTGTATAAGTTGTTAACAGTATTCTTATTTAGTTATGTGATGTCAGGAAGGTCCTGCCTTTGCTGCGGCGGACCGCACTTGCTCTGCCCATTTGGCAGGGTGGGGGCCTAGCGCTCCCTCTCCTTTTCCATGTCTTTTTTCCTCCTACTCCATCTTTTTTCCACCTTTTTTCTTTCCTCTCCTCATCTTGTAACAGTTTATTGGTTTAAATGGCCTTTTTGGCCGTCATATTGGGTTCTTTTAATTTTGAAAATGATTGACAGATTGTACTTAATGTGTTTTCTCTGTTCTATTTCACACGCTCACCTTCCATATATTATCTCCATGTTTTTGACGGGCATATGGTTCACACATCCCTCTTGGTCTACTTGCTGGGATAGACCAGGGTTCACTGTAGATTCAATTTTTCGTTCTAGCTTTCCCAATTGAGGTATAGGATGATGCTATGGTGTCCTCACTAAATAATGCTCCTTCTCACTCCAAAACGTCTATTAAATGCGTGTCATGGAATGTAGAGGGGCTAAACACTCCCATCAAATGAAAAAAGGTGTCGGGATACCTGAAAAAAAACCCATCCAGACATTGTTTTCCTCCAGGAAACACACTGGAGAGTCTCTGACCCCAATACATTGTGTGACACCTGGGTCCAGGGTTTTAAATCGGCCTCCTACTATAATAAATCTTGTGAAGTCATGATACTGTTTAGCAAATCTGTCAATTATGTTCTCCATGATGAATGGTGCGACCCAGAAGGATGCTTTCTTTTTCTGAAAGTTGATATGGAAGGTGAACTGTATACATTAGTTTGTCTATATGCCCCCACTGGCCCGAATGCCTCCTTTTTGTCATACATTTATTCTAAATTGCAGGCCTGGGCAGAAGGATTTGTGATCCTGGGTGGAGACCTCGATGTAATCAAAGACCCAGAACTAGATGTCTCAGGAGACGCAATCCTTCTCTAACTACCATATAGATAATAATATCCATTGTCCGGACATAAATCTTTTCTGGACTGCATCCAAACCGGTCCTGCGGGGTCATATTATAGCCTATGTAGCAGCCAAAAAGAAAAAACTTGCCCAACGATTTTCCCAAGCCTCCATGGTGGTTTCTACAGTATACTCTGCCTTACTAGCAAATCCCTCAGACTCCTCCCGCCTTTTATATAAGCAAGCCGAAGATCTCTATGATACTCTTTGTTCAGAGAGGGCCCAAATGAATCTTAATTATCAGAAAAACTGATATTTTCAGTGGGGAAATAGACCTGGTAAGCTCCTGGCTAATATGGTGCGTGTTTTCTACAGTGGCAGCCCCAATCTTGTCAATTCAACTACCTGACGGCACCCTTTCCACCTCCCAAACCGAAATTAACTTAACCCTTTTAACTTATTTTGATTCCTTTTATAGTGCTCCGATGGATGACCCGATTGTTCCTCACTCGTCTGGACCTACCGGTCCTCACTGCTGACAGCAGGAAATTTTTAATGTCCCCAATCACGGCACAGGAAGTTGAACTGACGATTAAATCACTCCCCACAGACAAATCTCCTAAACCGGATGGTTTGTCTGCAGCATATTATAAAGCCTTATCAACACAAGTATCCCCACTTCTTGCCCAATTCTATACATCTATCCTCTCTGGCGAACCTGCCCCCCCACAATTTAACATTGCCAGGATTATTTTACTTCTAAAACCAAACAAAGACCCAACCCTTCCCTCTTCATACAGACCAATCTCCTTGTTAAATCAGGACTTTAAGATATTCACGAAAATACTTGCCTCCCGACTACAACCCATACTTTCCTACCTGATTCACCCTGCTCAAACAGGATTTATGTGTAAAAGGCATTCAGTGTGTAACATTAGGACTCTCATAGCTGCTATGACTGCCACACACCATGCTGGCCTAGTGGATAATCTAGTAGTGAGTTGCGATGCCAATAAGGCATTTGACAGGGTGTCGTGGGCTCATCTTTCACGAATATTACAGGTACAGGGTTTTGGTACCTCCTTTCTTCAGGTATTCTCCACCCTTTATCATGACCCCAAAGCCTTTTTAACTGTTAATTCTGACAACACACGCTGTTTCAACTTAGCCAGAGGAACGAGACCCTCTCTCCCCACTCCTATTTAACCTTGCTATAGACCCTCTGTTCAGACACTTTATTCAGAAACCTCTCTGGCAGGGGATACGGGTTGGGGAGGTGGAGGTGAAATTCTCGGCATTTGCAGATGATGTTCTCCTCTACTTCTCAAACCCCAAAACAGCAGTTCTAAGAGTCCTTGCTTTATTGACAGAGTTTGAATTGATCTCGGGCTTTAAAATTAATTATCTTAACTTATCTTATCGGACTTTTCAAAATGGACTCACCTTACCTTGACATATATTGGGCGCTGCCATCTCTTTAAAATTATATGCTTTCCCCGATTCTTATATATCCTCCAAACCTTACCTATATACCCGTTCAAATGTATGATCTCAATTTTAAATAAGGCTCTCTCCAAATTGATTTGGGCAAATAAACACCCCAGGATCTCCCTTTTTAAACTGCAGCAAAAACGTGAACTGGGAGGCCTTAATTTGCCCTGTCTACGATCATATGCATTGGCAGCTAATTACAGAATAGCCTCTGACTGGATCAGTGGCACCCAAACATATTCAAATAACCACCCAAACCAAGCCTTTACTCCTGGTTGGAATCTAGTTGCCTTATTCCACCCCAGACTCTCATACCCACAATTTAAGACAACTGCTTAATTAACTCGGTCTGTGTTGCTTGGCGCACATTGGGCCCTTGACTGAAACTCCTACATTACCAATCCATATTTCTACCGTTATGGGGAAATCCCAACTTTCAACCTCATCTCACTTCCATGATTTTTAGGGAATATATTTCAATTCTTGCAACTAGAATCATTTACTTTATTGACACGTACACAACTTCAACAGAAATTCCCATCTATATTGATACCCCTATTTACCTTTTTACAGGCCTGCAGCTATGTTAATTCCATACTACCTGTCCTAGAAGAAAGGGGTATATCCACGGACATTGATAGTGCTGTACAACGCAATCCAGGGTCCCCACTCACTACGTGACAAATCTATGACCGGGCCCGCTTAACACTGAACCTTGAGGAAGGTTCAACAGGAATGCTAAAATGGGAACGGGATTTTCCTGGTTTAACCATGAACTCTCTCCTCTCTGCATACCAAACTCTAAATAGACAGTTAGTCTCTATGTTTTACGTGGAGATGAACCAAAAATTTTTACACAGGGCATTATTCACACCCAAGCTTACATTTTTAATAGGAAAAGCGGACACATCTGCCTGTTTCAAGTGTGGTGGCCTGGATGATGATATAAAACACTGTCTGTGGTCATGTCCCCTAGTTCACTCCCTATGGTCTGCCCTTCAAAATTATATTACTCACGACCTACATCTACCCTTTATCGTTAGTGACACATGGGCATTCTGGGGCATAGTCCCTGCTGAATCTAGACCTAGTTTGTACAGTGGTAACCTAAAATTACTCAACAAGCTGGCCGCTACAGCCAAAAAGACGATACTATCCCAATGGATCTCCCCCACCCCGGTACCTATCACTCTTTTATACCCTATCATATTTGTTTACAGTTGGTCTGAAGTCTCTTTACAAAAAGAAAAATGTACTGCTGTTTTTTTTTACATCTGATTACCTTATATCAATACATTACCCTCTGAGACGCTCCTACGTCAAAGCTGGTATAACATGACAGTTTTAGATACCAGCCATGCCTTTTAGATCTACACTGGGAATTTGTTGTCTCCATTTTACTCCGCAATCTTTGTTATTATATTTGCTTACCTGTCAATGATAACCCGCGAATATATTTTTTGTCTGTAACATGACTTTATTTGATATATGTCTTGCAGATGTGTGAATTGTTCTCTGTTTCAATTTTTCTGTCAATAAATAGGATTTTAATTACCTACCGGTAAATCCTTTTCTTGTAGTCCGTAGAGGATGCTGGGGTCCACATTAGCTGTAAAGCCGAGACACCCCGGGCAGCTGCCCAGGAAGAACCCCCCTTTACGAGAAGAGTGGGCCTTAACAGACGTAAGACACGGCAATCTTGCCGTATAATACGCATGCTGGATAGTGAACCTGATCCAGCGAGAGATCATCTGCTTAGAAGCAGGACACTCAAGTTTCTTGGGATCATACAGGACAAACAGCGAGTCCGATTTTCTGTGACGAGTAGTCCTCTTCACATAGATTTACAGAGCCCTTACAACATCCAAGGACTTTGATGAAATTGAGGAGTCAGTAGCAACTGGCACCACAACAGGTTGGTTGATATGAAATACCGACACAACCTTCGGAAAGAAACTGCTGACGTGTCCGGAGCTCAGCTCTATCTTCATGGAAGATCAAGTAGGGGCTCTTACAAGACAAAGCCCCCAGCTCCGACACACGTCTAGCAGAACCTAAGGCCAACAAAGTGACAGCCTTCTATGTGACCTCAACCTCCTGTAGAGGCTCAAACCAATCCGATTGGAGAACTGCAGCACCACGTTAAGATCCCATGATGCCGTAGGCGGCACAAAGGGAGGCTGGATGTGCAGAACCCCTTTCAAAAAGGTCTGAACCTCTGGGAGGGAAGCCAACTGTTTCTGGAAGAAAATGGATAGGGCCAAAATCTGGACCTTTATGGATCCCAACCTCAGGCCCATATCCACACCTGCTTGCAGGAAGAGGAGAAACCATCCCAGTTGAAACTCCACCGTAGGAAACTTCTTAGACTCACACCAAGAAATATATTGTTCCCAAATACGATGGTAATGATTAGACGTTACTCCTTTCCTAGCCTGTATCAGGTGTCAAAGTCAGAAAAATATCACGCTGCACGTTGCCATATATGCACTTCATGCGTGTGCACGCTACATATTTAATCAAAATAATGGATTTTATAAGTTAATATTCCCCTGAGTCCAGCAGGTATCAGTGGGTCTCAAATGGCTCTTTGACCTTAGAGATTCCCCAAACAATAGTTTGCATGTTGGGAGGGCTTCACATATCTTATGCATAGTTAAGCACAGAAATAGTAATTGAAGATTAATTGTATTCCAAATCAGTATCTTTCCCGCAGACGGAGTACAATAGCCTTTAATTACACTGAGCTTTGAGACTCAATGAGGAGGGCCAACACCTGTGTTTACAAATGGGCTTAGGGTTTGTCTCCAGAAGAATGATTGCTGAGATGTCATTGTCTCAACTGAAAGTGGACATCATGAATATCGAACAAAACCCAGAGACAGGGTTTTGTTTTGTATTCGCCAAACAATAGCTTTCCACAAGACAGGAATGTGTTAGTCATCACCCAACATTTTGCATAACCAAGCTCACATGCTCAGCTCACTGATACAAGACAGCCCACATACTGTGAAAGACACACTTCCTGTGGTTGACACACCCCCACATCTGGAATGCAGGTATGATATTATCCACTGGAAATCACAGGGCTCACTCACTCAGAACTAAGCTAGCATCCAGCAGCATGGCTGGTTCATCCCTAGGACTGACCTCCAAGCGGAAGGCTAAGTATAGAATTCGCATGGCTTAATGGCATAGAATTGTTTAGATATGTGTTTGAGGTAGAGTAGTTGTGAAGTGATTGGTATAGAGTGGTTGGTTTGGAGATACAAGTGGCTTAAGGTAAGTGACGCTTGTGCAGTTGTGTGATTGTTGGGCGTTTGTGATAATACTCTATGAAATCTGTAATGAATTGGAACAGTAGACAATCTGTAGCATAGCATTCCTGGTATACATTTATGGATGGTGATTTATAACAGATTATAGTAGTTTTACATGATGCATCTTGCTGAAGGTTTGAAGTCAAAACATACTTCCTTTTGTTACTGTAGTCATGTGCTTGTAGCAATGGCAGGCTGATATGTGTGGTTACATTGTGATCTGGTCTTGTGATGATTCATATCGCATAGCCAGCATACCATATGCTCTGGTTATTGAGATACTGAGTTTGTTTGGAATGTGAAATTGAATAAGATGGTTCTAGGAAGTTGGATTGGAATGTGGAATAAGATTAGTTGGTTTGTAAGAAATGGCTGCTGCTGGGTGTTTTCCCCTCCCCCTTTCAACCATGTGTTGCAGTCTTTGGAATCATGGGAGTTTTCCCAAAATGGAGTCTAGCTTCTATCCCATGCGGTATTCAGCATTGACTAACTGCGCAGCGATTGTCTCTCACATGTGTAGGTTTATCTGCAACCATATTGTCTCTTATTTAATGTTATAAGCCATTCTCTCTCTCCTTCCCCTTTTAAAAGTAATTGTGTCTTTATTGTATTTTATGTGTAGTAACTTGGTTAGATATTCTATGTTATTTTGGTAGTGTATAGCTTGTATTGTATTATTCTTTTTGAACGTTCATTCTCTCACTAAAGGCGTTAGAACCTTAGACCGGTATTTGATTATTATAAATGCATAAAGGTTCTCAGAGCGTCATAGTCGCTCATACAGCTTTTAAGCTAACAAGGTTACACTGCATTACATCTACACATTGTCACTGCACAAATGTTTACAGTATAAGTACATTCCTTAAGGTATAGTTAAGGGCGTACCCTTGCGGTACTTTTTGCGCCAATTGCGTACTGTGTTCTTTAACCTTTAACGTGTTTTTAATAGGACAAATATATTCAGCTTTGTCAAGTGAGGGCTCCTCCGGTCTTCACATATCTGCACTAGGTAACTTTAGCAGACATTATCGATCAGCAAAAGGCGGGAAGGTGCTATCCCTCGCAGTGCTGAATTCGGGAACTGGAAGGTAAGAACAGTACGTTATTGTCTTTGAAAATCTCTTTTTTTTATTTCTATTTGGTGCCAACTACACACGCAGATTGGATGGTTTGTCTGTTTAAATAGGTTTAAAATTATTTTTAATCGCCCTGCATAGCATGATAACTTTAGGAGTTTGAATGATGACTTTCTTTGTGACAAGAAGCAGCATGGTCTGTCCACCATTTTGTGTAGCCCTCATGGTGGTGGAAGGGGGAGGAGCAGCGGCCATTTTGGGAAGGTAAAAAATTTTTTTTTTTTCCCCTAAGCGGCTGATTTTCAGTTGACTCAGGAAATAATCAGCCATCCATTGTCAAAAAGAAATCATCATTTAATGAGTTTTTTTTAATGCATTTATTTAATCTATATCATAGTCAATCATAAGTAATAGTGATTGGTACTTATATGTAATATCTATATGCGTGTGCTTACATCAATGTATGTTATTAGATTAAATTTAGAATTGCATGTTCATTTGTGTAATTTTCACATCTCACCTTCCTGTTTGCCATTTCACAATTTGATAACGTGCTAAGAGAGATTTGTTGCTATTTAGTAGTTAAAGAGTAAAAGTAATACATTAAGGGGTAATTTGTAAAGCATGCACACAGCTTTGCCTAAAAATACAAGGAAAGACCTGTGTGGTGTTCGGTAGATGATCACAGTTAAAGATCATCTACATTGATAAACGTGTTAGTTGTGTTACGGTGGATAAAGACTGGTGTACACGTGTCTCTAACAAAGGGTGAGACTCGCGTACGCAAAGGCCGACGCACGCAGCGTATATTACGCAACGGACCGTCCGGGTACGCCCACGTAACTCAAATCACACGCTAGTGTTATTTTAACAGGCGAAAAGGTGGCGACGCGATAAATAGCGCAAGTCTATTTTAGTGTCCGAAATTTAGACTAACAGATCCTTCTCCAAATTTACAACACATCTGGTCTAAAGGAAAGAAATTTCTGCGCAGAAATAGAAATAGAAACAAAAGTGTACATGTGGTGAGTGAGTGTTTGCATATATAAGTTTTTACAATTTTGGGGATTGAACCACAGAAATCATCGAGTTCTCGTGAAATTACATACGTGTAAGTGACATGCACGGTGGCTAGGGAGGCATCCCTTGTTAAACATATAAAGAGCATTAGAGTGTAGCAGACCAGGAGGTCATACTGTAGAAGACCAGGAGGTCAGACCAGGAGGTCCAGGTACAGCAGACAAGGAAGTCCGCTATAGAGTCAAATAGCCCAACACCAAGAAGGGTTGGTGCGGAACCCATATAGGCCATAAAGCTCAGGCTGAAGGAATTCGCAGCTGCTGAATGTCGATTCCGTTGGTCGCTCCGTACATAAGATTAGTTGCTTATGTGCTGAACGATTGTACCGCACGTAATTGTGTGCATTAGTTAGTAATCTGACCCAGTACCATTTGCGTACGAAAGGGGTCATAAACGCTATTTGTACATTCTGACGTGATTTGTGTAATTTTTTATTTTTAAAAGGGAAGTTCGCTGGTCACTCAGGAATTATCCAACAACCCCACAGTTACTGGAAAGGGTTAATGCTCTGCGGATCACACTCACATGTTCCAGTAAACAAAGGTTTATAGGGGCCCTGGGTCGAGTACGCCAGCACTATATCAGTGTGGAGGTCGTATTGGTCGGCGTGGGCGAGTAAGTGGGGTACTCGGTAAACTACCACCGTCAACCTATCTTTGAATATTTTGTTTTTTTGTAAGTTCGCTGAAGACCCTGATATAAAGGTCAGAGGTAGAGCAAGCAACACCTGCAAATTATGGGGGCCAGTTGTTCAGGAAGGGGGCGATCAACCTCGGTTCGGGTTGATTTAGTGAACCGACCAATCGGGTCGGCAAGGTATGTAATGTGTAAAAAAAAAAAACGGTTCACACACAGAGGTTTTATGTGATGAATGGGAGAGAATGACTGTACATGACGGGGAGAAGTTCCCAAGAGTAGGCAGCTTTAGCCCAGAAGTGTTACTAAATCTAAGGAGAAGGATAGGTCTTATTAAATCAGCAAAGAGACGGATCAAACATTATGATTATTTACAGTTGTGGCAACAGGAAAGTGAAATACAAAGAGAGTTAACTGACTTATCTGACTCTCATCTTGGGAGGAGAGACATGGCAATGGAGAGGATTATGGTTGCGGAGAAAGGCACAATGTCGTACGATAAAAATGCACTTAGTAACTGTATTAAGAATGAAAGTGTAAAATGTAATAATGTTTATGAAAATGAAAGTGTAAAAATTACAAATGTTAACCTGTGCAAGTCGCACCCCATGTTAAACTTCCCTCAGGAATACAAGCAAGAAAGTGAGCCCAGCACGATGTCGGCACCTCTCCCAGCAGCCATCACACAAGACATCCAGGTGGACGCGACCAAATCGGTAAAGGCAATAATCAAACCCCCTAACGGAGGGTCAGGTGAGGTCGTGTCCACAGGTACGTACAATGTTTTATATCACGCACAAACAAATGTACCCCATATTGTAAGACCAACACAAGGTGATGTAATTGAATTTAGTCCTGTCAGGGTGATCACAGTCCCCAATGGGAAGACTGACGATCAGGGAATCATTCCCGTCAAGGACAGTGCAATGCGCCATCCCTGGTCCCGGACAGAATTGAGATCAATCATGTCTGATTTCCCAGATCCTAGGAAAGATCTAAGTGTATGATCAAAGATTCACAGAAGGTATATCAACTCCCTAGACAACGACATAATCATGGTATCCAAGGAATCAGGGAGGTACAGTGAAAGCGGTTGATGGTGATGAGCATCCAAGCGTTTGAGGAGGCATCAAATCAACCAAGACCCCATTTCACTGACACTTGGAGGAAGCCCAGGGTTTGTGATCTTTGCAAAAGAGAAGGGCATTATGCCAGTAACTGCAACAGCCCACATAAAGTCAGACCCCCTAGACATGAATATGAGCATGAATATGACACACCAAATTATAAAAGGTGATCATTAGGACTGATGGTAAGCCTGAGGTAACAGTTAATAAATTGGGAGGTCATTCCCTGAAGACACAGGAATGACCGGGTGAAACGTTGTAAATGTATCTGTGAAATGTTTCTTTTCTCTCCCCATCTCTGACGATTATTGATAGGACTCAAACATTGCATATCTGCTTGGTCTTTGCAGAAGTCTACCAAACCCCAGCATGACCTATCCGCATCAATGTATCCTGGCCAGATACATAGGGTGGAGTATGGAGGTGCTGGTGGGAGGGACTGCGCAAGGAAACCATTGGACATGTAGATATGACAGCCTGATGATCTGACAATGTTTTAAAATGTTTGAAAAATGTTTTTTTTCCTGTTTATTGATGTGTTATGTTATATATATATATATATATATATATGAATTGTTCTCTCTCTCTTTTTTTTTTTTTTTTTTTTTTTTCTCTCTTCTCACTCATGTTTTCATGTTTTAAAGATGGTATGTCACACATCAGTTAGACAAATGGTAATGCAAGATTTTTGCTCCTTACAGAAAGATCGCTGGTTTGGAAGGAATATTGCATCACCGGAATGTTCGTTTGGAAGACTGAGAGACAGCACCTTTGAGATGACAGCAGAACGAGAAGAACAACAAGACTAGAGAACTAATTATCGTAACAAGTTTCTCTCCCCCTCAAACTGTTTTCCTATACCCCCATTACAAATTTCTCCTTTTCTCCTCCTGTAAGATGGACTCGCCTCAAGAGACTGTGATCCGTGTTTTCATGTTGACCCTGATGTTGACCAGAGCAGTCTGTTTCGGTGAGAGTACCAGTGAGGTCGAGAAAGGATCCAGAATGGGTTTCTGATGACTGAGACGGAGGTGTAAATTTCCAATAGCAACACAATCACCAAGCAAAGGCGAGTACCGGAAACGATCTAGCAGCCATGTTATTTGTAAACATTGTGAAGGATTGTTAGCTGAAAAGAGAACTGTATCTGTAGACTCTGTGACAGTGTAGTAGAGGATGGGTGCATCAAGAAATGTCAGTCCAGTTTTAACATTAACATGGACCGGCACCCATTGAGTGACTATCACTCCTTAGTGGGTAAAGTGTTAAATCAGACAGATTGTTGGGTATGCTCTCAAGTACCTCAAGGCCACAGCAAGCTAGGACTAGTACCATTTCCTTTTAACGATAGGGGAGGTACTTGAGCTAAGTGGTGGGAGGCCAGTGGACAGGAGGTTTAATATCTCTAGTCCTCCTAGTTTGAAGCTCCACCAATATCATGTGGATAGACCCCTAGTATGTTTTAACATTTCCAATCCCCGAAAGCCGGGAAATTGGGAAGTGTCATGGAATAACAAAACCATGACCTTTTCACATAGAGCCGATAGAATGCCAACAGATACAGAACTTATACGCCACATAGCCGGTAGTGGAAAATCATTCCGATATAGGTATACCCTAGGAAGAAGGATTACGAGAGTTGGAGAGGTATCACCAGGATACTGTGCACATATCGTACAAACTGATACGTGTACTAGACAGATGGGAGAATTAGGGTTAGGAGATTTCACATGGAAGATGTGTAATATGGTTATGACCTACTCTGTCCCATATGTTCTCCCCGATGATGCATATTTCATATGCGGGAGAAAGGCGTATGAGCGGCTTGCCCCAAACTCAGAAGGATTATGTTATATTGGAAAAGTACAGCCTGAGGTAATGACTGTATCACATACCAAAATGAAAGATATACACCGTGGTGCCCAAGCTCCTTATACTCACACTCATTACGAGCACGTTGTTAAAAGGCAACTGACAGAAAGGACAGAGCATTCGGCCTCTGATCTGATCCATGAATCCACCGGGATTCAGGTTTTACTTGCGTTAGATTTCACTCGCACCGCTAGAGGAGTGTTGAATTATAGATATATATCTGCGCTTGCAAATTTATTAGACAATATCACTGAAATGTATGACGACACTTTTAGGTATACTGGAAGGGAACTTCAAGCTTATAAAACAGAACTGGTTCAGCATAGGATGGTTCTTAATTATCTCACGGCAGTGACAGGTGGATATTGTGTCACACTGGCAACGCAGTACGGCGTGAAATGCTGCACATATATTACGAATAGCACCGAGGACCCGGTCGAGGTCATAGACCAAAAGATGGACGACATTCTCCAATTAAAGTGGGAATTTCGCAGGAGACACAATCTCACCCTTGCTGCTGTGGGTAATGAGCTGACTGGTTGGGTGTCATGGTTGAACCCGCGAAATTGGTTCTCTGGTTTAGGAGAATGGGCTCAAGGAGTCATAATGGATGTTGGGAAGTTTCTTCTATGTATCTTAGGTGTTGTCATATCGATTGGCTTGATATTTAGATGCGGTCAGGCTTTAATGAAGTGCAAACGTAGTACCAGGGTAATGAGTCTAAGGAGTGAGGAAATTGTAATTCCAATGGATTTGATCTATGACCCAACGGTAGAGACAATGATGTGATGAAAATGCGATTATACGGTCTGTTTCTTTCACCTGTTTTTCCGTTTTCTCCAAAGTAAAAAGACCCACTTGGACGAGGAATTTGACGAGCCTGTATACAGACAACTGATGGATTAAAAGAAGAAGTTTTGACAACCTTGTACACAGATAATTGATGAACTATGCCATAGATCCCCAGTTTCCCTAGAAATTTTAAATTTACGCTAGCCCAACACTTTTGTAAGTCTATGGACATTGACAAAGCTTTTTGCTCGCACTTTTTGGCAAAAGCCCAAAGAAGACTGCATTCAACAGACACCAGACAAGACTTCAACCGACAAATGTTCATTAACCTGACATAGAATACCACTGCATTTACCATAATTGTTTCTTATCTTCATCTCTACAACCTTCAGGTAATGACACACATAGTCGATAGGGAATACAGGCACAGATATCAGCAATCACATATTCCCCCATTCATGTATCATCAACTAAAATGTGCTCCCCCATTTTGTTACAACTAAAAGCCAAAAAGAGCTCGGTAAAGTTTGACAGCCCATCCACAGACCCTTAATACGGGATAAGAAGGAATTCAAATGTATACTTCGCAATACCTCGAAGCTTGATTTAAAACACGTACGGCACGATGATACATGACCCCCCCAAACATGGATTCATACACACATGCTTCTGCTATCTCACTAGGTCATACCTTTTTCCCACCTTCTTCTCTCCTCCCTTACCCAATCATAGAAATGTATTTACATATGACATATATTTTTCTCTTTTTGAACTGTTTTAGGAAGTGGCAGTTATTGGTGACTGCCAAAGGGTGGACTGTCAAAGTCAGAAAAATATCACGCTGCACGTTGCCATATATGCACTTCATGCGTGTGCACGCTACATATTTAATCAAAATAATGGATTTTATAAGTTAATATTCCCCTGAGTCCAGCAGGTATCAGTGGGTCTCAAATGGCTCTTTGACCTTAGAGATTCCCCAAACAATAGTTTGCATGTTGGGAGGGCTTCACATATCTTATGCATAGTTAAGCACAGAAATAGTAATTGAAGATTAATTGTATTCCAAATCAGTATCTTTCCCGCAGACAGAGTACAATAGCCTTTAATTACACTGAGCTTTGAGACTCAATGAGGAGGGCCAACACCTGTGTTTACAAATGGGCTTAGGGTTTGTCTCCAGAAGAATGATTGCTGAGATGTCATTGTCTCAACTGAAAGTGGACATCATGAATATCGAACAAAACCCAGAGACAGGGTTTTGTTTTGTATTCGCCAAACAATAGCTTTCCACAAGACAGGAATGTGTTAGTCATCACCCAACATTTTGCATAACCAAGCTCACATGCTCAGCTCACTGATACAAGACAGCCCACATACTGTGAAAGACACACTTCCTGTGGTTGACACACCCCCACATCTGGAATGCAGGTATGATATTATCCACTGGAAATCACAGGGCTCACTCACTCAGAACTAAGCTAGCATCCAGCAGCATGGCTGGTTCATCCCTAGGACTGACCTCCAAGCGGAAGGCTAAGTATAGAATTCGCATGGCTTAATGGCATAGAATTGTTTAGATATGTGTTTGAGGTAGAGTAGTTGTGAAGTGATTGGTATAGAGTGGTTGGTTTGGAGATACAAGTGGCTTAAGGTAAGTGACGCTTGTGCAGTTGTGTGATTGTTGGGCGTTTGTGATAATACTCTATGAAATCTGTAATGAATTGGAACAGTAGACAATCTGTAGCATAGCATTCCTGGTATACATTTATGGATGGTGATTTATAACAGATTATAGTAGTTTTACATGATGCATCTTGCTGAAGGTTTGAAGTCAAAACATACTTCCTTTTGTTACTGTAGTCATGTGCTTGTAGCAATGGCAGACTGATATGTGTGGTTACATTGTGATCTGGTCTTGTGATGATTCATATCGCATAGCCAGCATACCATATGCTCTGGTTATTGAGATACTGAGTTTGTTTGGAATGTGAAATTGAATAAGATGGTTCTAGGAAGTTGGATTGGAATGTGGAATAAGATTAGTTGGTTTGTAAGAAATGGCTGCTGCTGGGTGTTTTCCCCTCCCCCTTTCAACCATGTGTTGCAGTCTTTGGAATCATGGGAGTTTTCCCAAAATGGAGTCTAGCTTCTATCCCATGCGGTATTCAGCATTGACTAACTGCGCAGCGATTGTCTCTCACATGTGTAGGTTTATCTGCAACCATATTGTCTCTTATTTAATGTTATAAGCCATTCTCTCTCTCCTTCCCCTTTTAAAAGTAATTGTGTCTTTATTGTATTTTATGTGTAGTAACTTGGTTAGATATTCTATGTTATTTTGGTAGTGTATAGTTTGTATTGTATTATTCTTTTTGAACGTTCATTCTCTCACTAAAGGCGTTAGAACCTTAGACCGGTATTTGATTGATTATTATAAATGCATAAAGGTTCTCAGAGCGTCATAGTCGCTCATACAGCTTTTAAGCTAACAAGGTTACACTGCATTACATCTACACATTGTCACTGCACAAATGTTTAAAGTATAAGTACATTCCTTAAGGTATAGTTAAGGGCGTACCCTTGCGGTACTTTTTGCGCCAATTGCGTACTGTGTTCTTTAACCTTTAACGTGTTTTTAATAGGACAAATATATTCAGCTTTGTCACAGGGTAGGAATAACCTTGTTCGGAATGCCCTTCCGAGCTAATATCCCAAAGAGGAAGAGGCCTCGGCTCTTTTAGCAGTAGATCCAGAAGATCCGCGTACCAAGCCCTTCTTGGCCAGTCCGGAGCAATGAGGATCGCCTGAACTCTTGTTCTCCTAATGAGTTTTAGAACTCTTGGAATGAATAAGTGGAGGAAACACGTACACCGACTGGAACACCCACGGAGTCACTAGGGCATCCACCGCCACGGCTTGCAGGTCCCTCGACCTGGAACAATACCGCCAAAGCTTCTTGTTGAGACGAGAGGCCAACATGTCTATTTGAGGTACACACCAAAGATCTGTTGCCTCCGTGAACACCTCCGGATGGAGTCTCACTCTCCTGGATGGAGACCGTGTCTGCTGAGGAAGTCCGCTTCCCAGTTGTCTTCTCCCGGAATGAAGATTGCTGACAGTGCCAACGCATGTTTATCTGCGCAGAGGATGATTCTTGTTACCTCTGACATTGCAGCTCTGCTTTTCATTTCGCCCAGTCGGTTTATGTAAGCCACTGTCGTTACATTGTCCGACTGCACTTGAATGGCTCGATATCGCAGAAGATGGTCCGCTTGGAGAAGACCATTGTAGACAGCTCTTAGTTCCTGAATGTTTATTGGTAGGCTGGATTCCAGGCTTGACCATCTTCCTTGGAAGGTTTCCCCCTGAGTGACTGTGCCCCAGCCCCGGAGACTTGCATCCATGGTTAGAAGGATCCAGTCCTGAATCCCAAACCTGTGGCCCTCCAGAAGGTGAGGTAGTTGTAGCCACCAGAGGAGTGAAATCCTGGCTTTTGGCAACAGACGTATTTCTCTGGTGCATGTGTAGATGAGATCCTGACCACTTGTCCAGGAGATCCAGTTGGAAGGGCCGAGCAGGAAACCTTCCATACTGTAGAGCCTTGTAAGAGGCCACCATCTTCCCCAGAAGGCGAATGCACTGATAAACCGAAATCTGGGCTGGCTTCAGGACATCCCTGACCATTGTTTGTATCATCAACGCTTTCTCCTCCGGAAGACACACCCACTGCCCTTCTGTGTCGAGGATCATTCCCAGAAAAGACAACCTCCTGGTCGGCTCCAAATGTGATTTTGGAAAATTTAGGATCCAACCGTGTTCCCTGAGAAGATGAATTGTGAGAACAATGGACTGCAACAACCTCTCCCTGGACGATGCCTTTATCAGCAGATCGACCAGATATGGGCTTATGTTCACCCCCTGTTTGCAGAGGAGAACCATCATCTCAGCCATCACCTTTGTGAACACCCTCGGTGCTGTGGAGAGGCCGAATGGTAGTGCCTGGAATTGATATTGACTGTCCAACAGTACAAATCTGAGATAAGCCTGGTGAGGCAGCCAAATCGGATACCAGAAACTCTCCCTCCTCCAGACATGAAATCACTGCTTTGAGAGATTCCATTTTGAATTTGAACACCCTCAGGTAAGGGGGTTCAACAATTTCGGTACCACGAAAAGGCTTGAATAATGACCCTTGTTTTGCATATGAGGTGGAACTGGGACAAAGACCTGTGATTTTTCCAATTTTAGGATGGCTTCCTGTAGGATAGTTCCGTCTGTCAGCAAAGCTGGCAAGCCTGATTTGAAGAATCGGTGAGGCAGGAGTTTTAAAACTCCAGTTTTTACCCCTGGGACACAATATCCTGTACCCAGGGATACAGGCCGGATGACACCAAGACGTGGCTGAAACGTCTAGAGTCTCGCACCCACCAGACCATCCTGCAGGCTTTGAGGTCCACCGTCATGCTGAGGATCTTGAGGAACCAGAGGCAGGTCTCTGGTCCTGGGAGCCTGTGGGTCCAGGCTTTTTTGGATTTTGCCCGACCACCTCTAAAGAAAGTGGTAAAAGGTTTGGGCTTTTTTGTCTTAGCGGTCCGAAAGGACTGCTGCACAGCTGAAGAAAACGGTTTCTTCGTAGAAGGAGTAGCAGAGGGAAGGAAATGTGACTTACCCGCGGTTGCCGTGGAAATCCACGCATCTAACGCTTCCCCAAATAGAGCCTGACCTGTGTATGGTAGGTTCTCCACACTTCTCCTGGATTCCACGTCTGCAGACCATTGGCGTAGCCAGAGTACCGTGCGAGTTGATACCGACATGGATGATATCCGTGCAGTCAGGGTACCCAGGTCTTTTATGGATTCCACCATGAACCCCGCAGAATCCTGTATGTTACGTAAAAACAATTCAATGTCACTTCTATCCATTGCATCCAAATCCTCTAGTAATGTGCCTGACCACCTTACTATGGCTTTAGAAATCCATGCACAGGCAATAGTGGGCCTTAAGGCCACTCCTGAAGCAGTGTATATGGATTTGAGCGTAGTGTCAATCTGACGATCAGCTGGTTCTTTCAACGCGGTAGAACCAGGAACAGGTAAAACCACCTTTTTAGACAGTCTGGAGACAGATGCGTCAACAATTGGTGGGTTTTCCCATTTTTTCCTATCTTCCTCAGGGAAAGGGAAAAGCAGCCAGAACTCTCTTTGGGAACTGGAATTTTTTCTCCGGGTTTTCCCAGGATTTTTCAAATATAGCGTTTAATTCTTTAGTTGCGGGAAAGGTTAGCGGGGCTTTCTTATTATCAGTGAAGTAAGCCCTCTCAACCTGCTCAGGTGTAGTGTCATTAATGTTTAACACATCTCTAATGGCCGCAATCATGAGCTGCACCCCCTTTGCAAGGGATGCCGCCCCCCTCAGCACGTCGCCATCACCGTCTGTAGTATCAGAATCGGTATCTGTGTCATCTTGCATAATTTGGGCAAGTGCACGTTTCTGTGGGAACATGCTAGGGGATTTTGCAGGAATAGGGACAGAGCCTGACCAAACTGCCATAGACTTCTGCAACACCTGAGTTTCAGTCTCAGTATTAGCTACCCTAGTAGGGATCTTAGAGATCATTCTTTTGATAGAAGTTAACCACTTAGGTTCAACAATAGGGATCTGAGATAAAGCATTACAATCCTGTGTACATGGAATGGATCCCTCCTGACAGGAAACATCTTCTGCAGCATATGACATAGAGTCCCTAGACATGGCTATGTGAGATAGTAAACATACACACACAGGGAAATGTCAGACACAGTTTCCCCCCAAGTATGCCAAAGAGAGACACACAGAGATTGGAGCCAACCCACACACAGAGCTTTTCAAGGTAGAACTAATGAAACTACCAGCGCTGTCTGTGTACCTTAATAGACTAAACAGACTTTACACAGCCTCCCCCTCCCTTCCACAACCTCCTGGTACCGTACAAGATAGCTGGAGTTGACCTGGATGGACAGCTCTGTCAGCGCTTCTGCAAACAGGAAAATGGTGCTGAATGCTGCTGGGTCCGCTCTGAGAAGCTCCGCCCCATTTCATGGCACTGCTTCCCGCTCTCCTGTAGTTTATACTGGCCTGAGGAATTGTGCTGGCAGCGATCCTGGGCCCCTGACGGGCTTGCTGGACAGTGCAGGGTGTACGCGCTGGCTCAGGGCGCCCCTCACAGCACCGCACCATGTACCACTGAGCCCCGGAGCGTAGGTAGTACTGCGCTCCCTACCCTGTTGCCGTCATCTTCACACCGGGTCCCCGCTTGCCAGGTGGGCCGGTGACTAACTCCCCTCAGGAGCTCAGTGTCCTGTCAGGGAAGATAGTGGCTCAGACCCCTCAGGGCAGACACTACTCCCACCCTTAGTGCCTCGAAGCAGGGAGGCTGTTGCCAGCAGCCTCCCTGTGCCTAAACTCTGAAAAAAATAAAAAAAATAAAAGAACTCCTATGGAGCTCCCCTAGCTGTGACCGGCTCCTCCGGGCACATTTGCCTAAACTGAGTCTGGTAGGAGGGGCATAGAGGGAGGAGCCAGCCCACACTCTCAAACTCTTAAAGTGTCAGTGGCTCCTAGTGGACCCGTCTATACACCATGGTACTAATGTAGACCCAAGCATCCTCTAGGACGTAAGAGAAAAAATAAAAAATAAAAATCATTGTCCATATACCTGGTATCATGTGGAGCAATATTGTGTCATTTGGTTACTCTGGGTAACAGACACTATAGAGCCTTGGAACTGTCTGTACCATCCACTTCATTTTGTGTTGTTTTATCTGCAGGTGTTAGTTCTATGCATGGTTCAGACACTAGTAGAGGCTACACTACAGTATACCTACCAACAGCGGCGGCTGCAGCCATCCATATAGTGTAGAGGGGAACCGCTTAGCACATTTAAACATACTTGCTATGATGTATGTAATATATATGCTGACTGGTTCCTCCAGAGATCGGTACCACTGTCTGCATCAGGTGCCTTGAGACACCCAGGACTCAGCATAAGGCATCACACTCCTTCTAAACTCACCCCCAGACTCTTGTGAATTTAGCCAATGGGAGTCTGGGGGCGTGCTTAGAAGGAGTATAATACATTATGCTAAGTCCCAGGTGCCGCATGGCGCCTGATGCACACAGTGCTGCCCGATTGGATGAATCTGCATCACAGAGTTAGCTTGGCCACGCCTCTGGGGCATGCTGGCCCTTACCCCCTTCGCTCCCCTTCACTTCCCTCCAACCATACTTACACAGCTGCGCACACCTGCCACCGCTTCATAGTGATGGCCATCAGAAGCTGTACCATTGATGGTTTTAAATCATCAATAGAAAGCCAGAGCTGGTTTCACCATCGATGGCTGAGTGCTGTGACCTTGGTCATAGGACCAGCGCCGCCAATATTTTTAATCGATGGTGTGCCAATGGTGCCGCACCATAGATGGAAAAACCCCAAAACACTTAATCAGCCCTAGACCATAGATGGTTCCTACCTCTTCACCACTGGTCTGCTGAATGGGTCATACCTTCTCACCTGCCATGCTGATTAGGACGATGTAGAACTCAATCAGAAAGGCAGGACATAGCTCTCAAATTGGGCCTATCCTGATTTGCTTGCGAGGCATGAAGTTGCCCTTACCCCTCTAGAACTGAATTTTGAAATGATACCGAGCTAGAGAACTGCTGATGGGGTTCACAGAGGCTCCAACAAAAGGGATTTCTGGTGGCTCACAATAATAAAACAAAAACTCAGATCCAGGCAAATTTTAGCTTAATTATACCCCTTTCACACTAGCACCTAAATCCCGGGTTTTTGTGTGTGAACGCACATCAAGCCGGGATTTTGTAGGTCCAGGTTCCCGAACCTGCTTTTTACCAGGGTTAAGGCTGACATCCGGGAATTTGCCGGTTTTAGACCCAACAAATTGCCAGCTCTAAGTCTGAAAGGGATATTACAGTTATTATATGGAGTTATCCTTTAATGCAGAAGTAGACCACATATGACTGCTATGGTACTCCAAGTCCCAACACCAGGGCAGTAGAGTGCCTGGCTGGGTCAAGGTACTTTTCAGGGGGTGTGGTATACTCACAGAAGGCGTGGCCATACACCCTTAGAAAAAAATAGTATTTGAAGCGCTTCCCTTGCCACACTGCCGCCCAGCACACAGCAGCGTATATTGCTGGGCTGAGGCGGAAAGCTGCAGCTGCTGTTGCCAGGTAAGGGGAGGGGGGACCTGGGCCCCTCCATCAGACCTGGGCCTGGGTAATTAGTCCCCCCCCATCTTGGCGCCACTGCCCATCATGTCCTGTCGGCCAAAGGGTACCACTTTATTAGTGAGTTAGGGTCTGTAATGTTCTATATTGAAAGTGCATTGAGTTAGATTATTAAATCAACATTAATTAACCAGTTACATGTGAAGGTGGATTTAATAAACCCTGCTTTATCAGGACACTTCTCTTTTGCAGACATTACTTATTGTGCCATCATTATGACTACTAATACGCTAAAATTAACAGTACAAGTTGATATAGACTTCTTGTGACCATTTACCTTTCTTATTAGCTTTAAAAGTGATTATAAGTGGATTAATTGTCCTGACATTCAGGTCACTGGATCTTCCAGTTTGTTATTTATAAATGATGGGAAGCAAAGTAAGTAAAGGATCTTTATAATGTTATAATCAGCTTCCTACTATTCTCCACCCCCTACACACACAGAATTTGCTACTGTATTATGTTTCCCAGTGTTGTAATGTTGCAGAATTATTTATACAGCATTCACAGATTCACTATGACACATTCTGTGCACATGTTATTCTTTGATTGACATCTGTTCTTTTCTTTCGCACCGAACCCAATCAAGATTGGGGGTGTGGCCAGGCTCATAAGCACCCAATGACAGGTTTGGAAGCCTGAACTTTTGCCACCATGGACAAGTAAACACAGTTAGTGGGCGTGGCCAGCCTTTCTGACTCCAGAGCGTTCAAGCACTTAACTCTTTCATAGTCCTCAGTACTGATACACAGTCTGCTGCTTTCCATTTCTTTCTAATCATGCTGCAAATAACTGCACAGAGTATATCTGAAGTAATCAGAGTGACTGCCTGTCATTGAGATAAACACTGTAATAAGAAGCAGCATGTCGCTGACTGATTAATGTCTCATATTCTACTGCAGACTTTCCCAACCATGCTCCTCAAACACACTAACAGTCCTGCTTTTAAGGATATCCATACTTGAGCACAGGTGAATTAATTAGTACCTCAGTTATTTTTATTTAATTCTGTGTCCAATCATAGATATCACTAAAACCTGCACTGTTAGGGGTAAATTTACTAAAGCTTCTAAAACAGAGAATTGGTGATGTTGCCCATAGCAACCAATCAGACGCTATCTATAATTTTATAAAAAGCAATAGAGAAATGATAGACAGCATCTTATTTTGAACAGGGGGTGTGGCTTATGGAAAAGGGGGAATTACTCTGTGAGCCTCCCCCCCCCCCCCCGCTTCGTCACTGCCCCCTCTTCCTCTGTCCCCAGTGAATAGACCCTGTGCGCATGCGTACAGCATCTAATCACCAATGCTCTGCTAAGCAGCGCAGTGAGTGACAGGAGCCTCCCAACTGCCCCGCCCCCCACCACCGGGGGACACTGCGGCACGCAGGTGGGGCAGTCCCAAAAAAAGAGACTGTCCCACGAAAATCGGGTGTGTTGGGAGGTCTGCCATAGTGTGCTTCGAGGACCGAGGTTGAGAAACACTGATGTGAGTGTTATTAGTGTAGGGTGTCTGGTATGATATGACCACATTAATCATGTTGACATAAGAAAGTTATCATGAATATAATGTCGATGTTGACCAACATTCATTAAAGAGATGAAGTGTCAATGTGTTAGAATGTTGACAAATTAACCCTGTTCAACCAGCAGTCACTTACCTGTTCCTGACAGCTGCAGTGGCTCAAGTGTGGCTTCTGGGTCCCACCGACCATCACTTCTGGATCAGCGTTCCAGTGGGGAGGCATTTGATATGCTGGCTGTCGGGATCCTGGTGCTCAGCATACCGGCGCCGGGATCCCGACAACTGTCCTCCACGACACCCCTGGAGGGAGAATAAACAGCATGGTGCATGCAGCGAGCCCGCAATGGGCTCTTTTGCGCTCACCCCGCTGCCTGCATGCTGGGCGCCGGGAGCCCGACAGCCGGCATAACGTAGTAGACCCGTTCCTAACTCTCGCTCTAGTGCCATACCCCCACCCTAACCTCCCCTAGTGCCTAACCCTTCCGCCTGCAGCCTAACCCTAATGTCGATATTTGGACAATGTTGACATTTCACATGAGAATATCAAAACTTCTGTCGACATTTGAACAATGTCAACATCATAATGAATATTAACATTGTCAGTACTGATCTAATTACTACTTCCCAGTATAGGGCATGCCGCTCTGGGACTTCCCCCTTCTGCCGGACCACGGACTACCTCCTACACCCCTTGCTCTGAGACATAGGTACTGTAAGCAGTCTATGGGGGATATTCAATTTGGCCCGAAGAGACATCGGGAGTAAAAACCCCCGATGTTTCTTCGGGTGCTGCGGTCGGGCTATTTCATTTGCTCGGCCAGTAAAACCTGCTTTTTCATCCGTAAACACACTGGTTCAGTGAAACCTGTGTTTTTTCGGGTGAAAAAGCCCCGTTTTCGGAAGCAAAACCCCCGATAAGCCGCTGCATGTGCCGGCTTATCGGGGCCAATTAAATAGCCCCCGGCGCCGATAATTATCACCCCGGCACACTCGGGACAAATTGAATAACCCCCTATGTCCTGGAGGGACGGTGAGGGGGGAAATCCCATAGTGGCACCCCTCGCCTATGGTAGCAGCCATAAATCAGCTCTGATTTTATCTAGTGCTAGTTAGATAAAATCAAATATGTGATTGTTTCCTACAGTTACTGCGTATTTGCAGTTTTCTAGTAAATAACGCCAATTTAAGCAGCATTTACTGGCATTGCTCAACATTGCAATTCTGCACAAAAACTATAGTAACTAATAGTAGCTAATTTACAAAGCAAGATGCAAAATGGCTAATGTACAAGGAATACCAATACTCTTAGATTTGATTACTAACTCTCCCGGAATGTCTGAGAGAGTCTTTAATTTCAAGGGGCTCTCTCAGACTTCCAATAGAGTGGCCGTCCTTGGAGATTGATGACTCAATTCACATTCAATTGCATCATTGTGGACCCCCCTTCAGCCACTGGTGTATCTACAGTATAATGGGGGCAAGGTGTGCGGTCCAGAGGGGCCCCCACACCCTGCACACATTTAATTATAATTACCGCTCCGTTGGCCGGCGCTGGCTGCAGAGATCAATGGGAAAATGGCCACCGCAGCCATTTTCTGGTAATTCGTGCATGCACAATAGGTATGTTACCAGGAACGCAGTGCGGGCACCATGTTCCTGGAGACCTGCACATGTGAAGTAGACTCTGGCATAATGCCAGAGTCTACTGCACAGCCAGAGAGGAGGGGGCCCGATTGGGTCCTGCACACGGCCCCTTTGTCTCTTAAAGCGCCTCTGCCTCCGGCTGTAAACTGCTGCTAATCACTGTAGTTGGTGGAGCCATGATGATGCAATCTCAGCTCGACGCCAGCCCTACACCTGGACATGGTTGCCCCCTCCGAGTCTCTCCCAGCGGTGGGCATCTTATAAGTTGGCAAGTATTTTTTTTAGATGGTTTACCAAGCTTATGAAAAGATGGACACTTACTGTGCACACTTACCCCCGGACTCAGGAGCCCATATGCTCTGCACACCTGGCACATACTTGCCAACTTTTTAAAAAGCATTTCAAGAAGATTGTGAAAGTGACACCTATGAGCGCGATGTTATAGTTAAAGTGTATTGCTTGGTAAGATCTACTTGTTGACAAAAAGACACTAAGGAACCATTTATCATTGATCCCATACGCAATGCGATTATTAGCACCCAGGATTGCACTGAAATATGCGATCATATTGAGTGGATGTATTATCCAGCACCTGCAGGGACAGAGTCTCCATTCCTGTGGTCTGCTGTGAGGGTTGGGGCTTCTGCATTGTCCGGCCCGTACCCACTAAATGCTGCGTCAATGCACCCCCGACGGCCACCGATATCAATCTCCTTGTGGTCTTGCATGGTGAAGTGGGTCCCACACGCACACTATAGATGTTGCGTGTGCGCAGACCCCCTGGATGCGGCTGCTGCGTGTGAACACGCGGCTACGTCCAGGTCTGAATAGACTCATTAGGCTGGTATTCAATTAGCTCCAATCAGTGGCGGCTACAGGGGTGGGGCTGCAGCACAGTCCACAATTCAAATAGGGGAGCCACACCTACTGCCACCAACTGTCATCCCAAACTGACTCACTGGCAGTTGATGTGGCTCCCCTATTACGCTGCAGCCCCACTTCTGGAGTCGCCTCTGGTCACGATAATTCCCCCCCCCCAAACAAATATGATTTTTGCCCATTATTGGGCTATTCAATTAAAGGCATTTTTTTTTCTTGAGAAAAAGGTCCCATTTTCGTGTGACCCAGCTCTGAGGGCTGCTTATCAGGAATTATGCTTTGCATGTCTGAAGCACCAGTAATATAATCCTAAATGCTGGGTATCGGGGTTAATGAATAGCCCCCAGCAAATCAATTAGTTGCGGTAAATTACCACAGCTAATTGAGTACCGACCTTAGGGGGTCATTTAGACCCGGCTGCTGATGCGGCCTGCAGTGCAGTTTGCCGATGGAGACAAACTGTGCATGCGCAGTGGCCGCATCGTGGCTGCGCAGTAACACACACTGCTGTCGCATCCCCCATGGATGCGACTGCAATGTGATGGACAGCGGCGGGCGTTCTCAGGGCAGCGATGGGGTGTTGCAGGGGTGGGGCAGCCCAGGACCGTTTTCGGGGCAGCTGCATGACGTCACACGCAGCAGCTCCGATTAAAAAAATGGCTGCGACCGCCCATCACCTGCCCCTCCGCTACTCACATTCCCAGCCCTGGGACCCACCGTTCCACTACTCACCCTCCCTGCAGCTCTGGGACCCACTGCTCCGCTACTTACCCTCCCTGCAGCTCTGGGACCCACCAGCGCCCTCTGACGGTTTTGACATCTGGAGCTTGCGCTCCGCCGGAACCACCCTCCCTACACCCCTGGAAGTAGGGAACACCACGGGCCAAATCTTGGAGGTGGGATAGAAAGAAAGTAATCAGTTGGCAGGCAAGGTGGCAAGCATTTGTAGAGCGAAGAGGGTGGCAGGGAGTTGAAAGGGAGATAAGGTAAGATATGTAAATGGAAGAGGAATGGGTGAGGGCTTTTTAAATGAGTGTGAGAAGCTTAGTTTGGAAGGGGAGCCACTGTAGGGCTTGTAAGAGAAGGGAAGCATGTTTGAAGAGGAAGGTGAGCGGGGTAGCTGCACTGAAGATAGATTTGAGTAGAGAGAAGCATTTGTCAGGGAGGCCAGATACAGTAGAAGCAGATTACAATAGTCCAATCTGGAGATGAACAGTGAGTGGATGAGGGTCTTAGTAGCATCCATGGTAAGAAAGGGTCTGAACCTGGAAATATTTTTGAGATGGAAACGGAAAGACTGCGAGATGTACTGAATGTGTGGTTTGAAAGAGAGGGAGGAATCAAACATAACTCTGAGACAGAGTAGTTGGGGGGCTAGATTAGATAGTTGTGCCATTGATAATGAAATTACGGGAGGTGAGGTTACACGGGAGGGTGGGAAGATGATCAGCTAAGTTTAAGGTAGCGCTGAGACATCCAAGGAGAGTTAGTAGAGAGACATTTGTAGATATGAGTGAAGAAAGAGCAGGAGAGGTTAGGGGAGGGAAGGTAGATTTGAGTATCATCAGTATAGGGATGATAGTGGAGGTCAAAAGAGCTAATGAGCTCACTTAAAGATGACATAAAGAGAGAGAAAAAGAGAGGTCCAAGAACAGAACTTTGGGGACACCAACTGTTAGAAGAAGTGCAGGGGAGGTGGAGTCATGATAGGAGACAGAGAAGGAACGGTCAGAGAGGTAGGACAGTCAGGAGATGGCACTGCCATGCAGATCAATGGAGTGAAGGATTTGCATGAGGAGAGGGTGTTAAAAGCAGCAGAGAGGTCAAAGAGAATAAGCAGAAAGTAGTGGTCCGTGGATGTGGCAGCATGGAGGTCATTGCAAACTTTGTGAGGGCTGTTTCAGTGGAGTGGAGAGGATGAAAACAGACTGAAATTGGTCACGCAGGGAATGGGAGGAAAGAAAGTCAGTTGTAGACAATACGCTCATGGAATTTAGAGGAAAAAGGGATGAGAGAGATGGGTCGGTAGTTGGAGAGAGTGTTAGAATCAAGGGTAGGTTTTTAAAAAATAGGGGAGACAAGGGTACGCTTGAAGGCAGAGGGGACAGTGCCCAATGAGAGGAATAGATTGAGGAGATGGGAAAGATGGTAATAGGCAGAAGGAGAGAGGTTGCAGAGGAGGTGAGATGAGATTTGGTCTAGTGGGGAGGTGGATGACCTCATGAGGTCATGACTTCATCTCCAGATACAGGGGAAAAAGAAGTCATAGTTGATAAGATGGATGGGGATCGGAGGTCAGGTAAAGTAGGGGGCGGGTTGTTGAGAGACCACTAGGATGTGATGTCCTGACAAATGGAGTAAATTTTGGATGTGAAGTAGGTGGTAAAGTCAAGGACAGAGAGAGCAAGGATAGTCATGTCACATTTTGGGCGGAGTGGCGGAGAGAATTTAATGCTACCTTTGGGTCACTGGTGTGTGTTGGGGGGGGGGGGGAATAGGGACGGATTAATCTTTGGAGGCTAACCTAGGGAGGGCTTGCCCCCACTCCTCCAGCACTGCCCCAAGGGATGGAGCCCCCATAAAACTTTTTATCTGTACACTACTGCTGAACAATGTATAGCAGGGCAGCGGCAAAATGGGCAGAGAGAAGACTGCTGTTCTGGGCCGTGGGGGGTACAGCGACGCAGATTCCTCTGAGCGGCAGCAGTCTCCTCTCTGCTTGCATGGTGTGCCACTGCTGCAGTTTTACAGCAGCTCGCGGAAGTTGGCATATGAGGAGTGCTCAGGCTGCGGGGCCCCCTGAGAAGGAAGCCCGGGACACTCGCCCATGACCCCCCCCCCCCCCCCCCCCCTTCACACACATACTTTTTTTTAGCAGCTCTGGGGTGCTGACATCCCAGCTGTGTCACAATATGGACAGCTTGCCAGTCAGGAAACAGGGTGAAGCATATCAGTGTATCAGGGGGAGGAGATAAGCTTAATCTTCCCTGTGTGAGGGCAAGAAAAATATCCACATTACTGCCCCTGTGCCATCCTGGCTACATGTAAAAGCATACCGTATTTACCCGGCATGAAAAAACAAATGTATTTGCACCTCTTGCATTGCAACATGGGTTTTCCAAGTGCAAAGATACTTGCTTTTTTCCTTTGCTCCCAACTCAGAATGAGTCCCATGACAATGGTCAGTCAGTGACAAGTGCTGTGTGCTACAATAATACACACTGGAACACTTATTACCTGAATAACTCACTAATTCTCCTGACTGGTGCTTGAACGTTCCTGTGTAACCTAGAGGTGTTGGAATTGCACAGGATAAGTATTATTTGGAGATGTCAAAATACCTATGTTTGAGTAAAGTGGCTTAAGTCAGCTCTGTGCATGTTTGTGCATGGCAGTGGTATTAGACAGAGTACTATGTTTCAGAAGAGGATTCAGGAATATGATGCAGCATCATGGATGTTCAATTCATAAAACATGCTGCAGCAAGAACTGGTGGCATGAAAGGGTCCTGCAATATACGGAAGCTGCACTGGGAGCGGCTATCACGCAGCTATGTGGGACAAGAGGGAAGGGACCACCTGGTGATCACACTGGTATGCAGGTTAAAAGGGAAGTGGCCACATTGTGAACACATAGGTATGTGTCTGGTAAAAAAGGAAAGGAGCCACCTACTGATCACACCAGTGTTTGTCCCAGGTATTAGGAATGGGGCTGCTAGGTGATCACACACAGTTATGTGCAGGGTAAGATGGAAGGGGATGCCAGGTGATCACGCACAGGTATGTGCAGGGTAAGATGGAAGGGGATGCCAGGTGATCACGCATAGGTATGTGCAGGGCAAGATGGAATGGGATGCCAGGTGATCACGCACAGATATGTGCAGGGTAAGATGGAATGGGATGCAAGGTGATCACGCACAGGTATGTGCAGGGTAAGATGGAAGGGGATGCCAGGTGATCACGCACAGGTATGTGCAGGGTAAGATGGAAGGGGATGCCAGGTGATCACGCACAGGTATGTGCAGGGTAAAATGGAAGGGGATGCCAGGTGATCACGCAGAGGTATGTGCAGGGTAAGATGGAAGGGGATGCCAGGGGATCATGCAAAGGTATGTGCAGGGTAAGATGGAATGGGATGCAAGGTGATCACGCACAGGTATGTGCAGGGTAAGATGGAAGGGGATGCCAGGTGATCACACACAGGTATGTGCAGGGTAAGATGGAAGGGATGCCAGGTGCAGGGTAAGATGGATCACGCACAGATATGTCAGGTGATCACGCACAGATATGTGCAGGGTAAGATGGAATGGGATGCACGGTGATCACGCACAGGTATGTGCAGGGTAAGATGGAAGGGGATGCCAGGTGATCACGCACAGATATGTGCAGGGTAAGATGGAATGGGATGCAAGGTGATCACGCACAGGTATGTGCAGGGTAAGATGGAAGGGGATGCCAGGTGATCACACACAGGTATGTGCAGGGTAAGATGGAATGGGATGCAAGGTGATCACGCACAGGTATGTGCAGGGTAAAATGGAAGGGGATGCCAGGTGATCACGCACAGATATGTGCAGGGTAAGATGGAAGGGGATGCCAGGTGATCACACACAGGTATGTGCAGGGTAAGATGGAAGGGATGCCAGGTGCAGGGTAAGATGGATCACGCACAGATATGTCAGGTGATCACGCACAGATATGTGCAGGGTAAGATGGAATGGGATGCAAGGTGATCACGCACAGGTATGTGCAGGGTAAGATGGAAGGCGATGCCAGGTGATCACGCACAGGTATGTGCAGAGTAAATTGGAAGGGGATGCCAGGTGATCATGCAGAGGTATGTGCAGGGTAAGATGGAAGGGGATGCCAGGTGATCACGCACAGGTATGTGCAGGGCAAGATGGAAGGGGATGCCAGGTGATCACGCACAGATATGTGCAGGGTAAGATGGAATGGGATGCAAGGTGATCACGCACAGGTATGTGCAGGGTAAGATGGAAGGGGATGCCAGGTGATCACGCACAGGTATGTGCAGGGTAAAATGGAAGGGGATGCCAGGTGATCACGCACAGATATGTGCAGGGTAAGATGGAATGGGATGCAAGGTGATCACGCACAGGTATGTGCAGGGTAAGATGGAAGGGGATGCCAGGTGATCACACACAGGTATGTGCAGGGTAAGATGGAATGGGATGCAAGGTGATCACGCACAGGTATGTGCAGGGTAAAATGGAAGGGGATGCCAGGTGATCACACACAGGTATGTGCAGGGTAAGATGGAAGGGGATGCCAGGTGATCACACACAGGTATGTGCAGAGTAAATTGGAAGGGGATGCCAGGTGATCACGCACAGGTATGTGCAGGGCAAGATGGAAGGGGATGCCAGGTGATCACGCACAGATATGTGCAGGGTAAGATGGAATGGGATGCAAGGTGATCACGCACAGGTATGTGCAGGGTAAGATGGAAGGGGATGCCAGGTGATCATGCACAGGTATGTGCAGGGTAAAATGGAAGGGGATGCCAGGTGATCACGCACAGATATGTGCAGGGTAAGATGGAATGGGATGCAAGGTGATCACGCACAGGTATGTGCAGGGTAAGATGGAAGGGGATGCTAGGTGATCACACACAGGTATGTGCAGGGTAAAATGGAAGGGGATGCTAGGTGATCACACACAGGTATGTGCAGGGTAAGATGGAAGGGGATGCCAGGTGATCACGCACAGGTATGTGTAGGGTAAGATGGAAGGGGATGCAAGGTGATCATGCACAGGTATGTGCAGGGTAAGATGGATCACGCACAGATGTGTCAGGTGATAACGCACAGATATGTGCAGGGTAAGATGGAAGGGGATGCCAGGTGCAGGGTAAAATGGATCACGCACAGATATGTCAGGTGATCATGCACAGGTATGTGCAGGGTAAGATGGAATGGGATGCAAGGTGATCACGCACAGGTATGTGCAGGGTAAGATGGAAAGGGCTGCCAGGTGATCACGCACAGGTATGTGCAGAGTAAATTGGAAGGGGATGCCAGGTGATCACGCAGAGGTATGTGCAGGGTAAGATGGAAGGGGATGCCAGGTGATCACGCACAGGTATGTGCAGGGTAAGATGGAATGGGATGCAAGGTGATCCGCACAGGTATGTGCAGGGTAAAATGGAATGGGATGCAAGGTGATCACACACAGGTATGTGCAGGGTAAGATGGAAGGGGATGCCAGGTGATCACACACAGGAATGTGCAGGGTAAGATGGAAGGGGATGCCAGGTGATCACGCACAGATATGTGCAGGGTAAAATGGAAGGGGATGCCAGGTGATCACGCACAGGTATGTGCAGGGTAAGATGGAAGGGGATGCCAGGTGATCACGCACAGGTATGTGCAGGGTAAAATGGAATGGGATGCCAGGTGATCACACACCGTTATGTGCAGGGTAAGATGGAATGGGATGCCAGGTGATCACGCACAGGTATGTGCAGGGTAAGATGGAAGGGGATGCTAGGTGATCACACACAGGTATGTGCAGGGTAAGATGGAAGGGGATGCCAGGTGATCACGCACAGGTATGTGCAGGGTAAGATGGAATGGGATGCAAGGTGATCACGCACAGGTATGTGCAGGGCAAGATGGAATGGGATGCAAGGTGATCACGCACAGGTATGTGCAGGGCAAGATGGAATGGGATGCAAGGTGATCACGCATAGGTATGTGCAGGGTAAGATGGAAGGGATGCCAGGTGATCACGCACAGGTATGTGCAGAGTAAATTGGAAGGGGATGCCAGGTGATCACGCACAGGTATGTGCAGGGTAAGATGGAAGGGGATGCTAGGTGATCACACACAGGTATGTGCAGGGTAAGATGGAAGGGGATGCCAGGTGATCACGCACAGGTATGTGCAGGGTAAAATGGAATGGGATGCAAGGTGATCACGCACAGGTATGTGCAGGGTAAGATGGAATGGGATGCCAGGTGATCACGCACAGGTATGTGCAGGGCAAGATGGAATGGGATGCAAGGTGATCACGCACAGGTATGTGCAGGGCAAGATGGAATGGGATGCAAGGTGATCACGCATAGGTATGTGCAGGGTAAGATGGAAGGGATGCCAGGTGATCACGCACAGGTATGTGCAGAGTAAATTGGAAGGGGATGCCAGGTGATCACGCACAGGTATGTGCAGGGTAAGATGGAAGTGGATGCCAGGGGATCATGCACAGTTATGTGCAGGGTAAGATGGAAGGGATGCCAGGTGATCACGCACAGGTATGTGCAGGGTAAGATGGAAGGGGATGCCAGGTGATCACACACAGGTATGTGCAGGGTACGATGGAAGGGGGTGCCAGGTGATCACGCACAGGTATGTGCAGAGTAAATTGGAAGGGGATGCCAGGTGATCACGCACAGGTATGTGCAGGGTAAGATGGAAGGGGATGCCAGGTGGTCACACACAGGTATGTGCAGGGTAAGATGGAAGGGGATGCCAGGTGATCACACACAGGTATGTGCAGGGTAAGATGGAAGGGGATGCCAGGTGATCATGCACAGGTATGTGCAGGGTAAGATGGAAGGGGATGCCAGGTAATAACGCACAGGTATGTGCAGGGTAAATTGGAAGGGGATGCCAGGTGATCACACAGTTATGTGCAGGGTAAGATGGAAGGGGATGCCAGGTGATCATGCACATGTATGTGCAGGGTAAGATGGAAGGGATGCCAGGTAATAACGCACAGGTATGTGCAGGGTAAATTGGAAGGGGATGCCAGGTGATCACACACAGGTATGTGCAGGGTAAGATGGAAGGGGATTCCAGGTGATCATGCACAGGTATGTGCAGGGTAAGATGGAAGGGATGCCAGGTGCAGGGTAAGATGGATCACGCACAGATATGTCAGGTGATCACGCACAGGTATGTGCAGGGTAAGATGGAAGGGGATGCCAGGTGATCACACACAGGTATGTGCAGGGTAAGATGGAAGGGGATGCCAGGTGATCACGCACAGATATGTGCAGGGTAAGATGGAATGGGATGCAAGGTGATCACGCACAGGTATGTGCAGGGTAAGATGGAAGGGGATGCCAGGTGATCACGCACAGGTATGTGCAGGGTAAATTGGAAGGGGATGCCAGGTGATCATGCAGAGGTATGTGCAGGGTAAGATGGAAGGGGATGCCAGGTGATCACGCACAGGTATGTGCAGGGCAAGATGGAAGGGGATGCCAGGTGATCACGCACAGATATGTGCAGGGTAAGATGGAATGGGATGCAAGGTGATCACGCACAGGTATGTGCAGGGTAAGATGGAAGGGGATGCCAGGTGATCACGCACAGGTATGTGCAGGGTAAAATGGAAGGGGATGCCAGGTGATCACGCACAGATATGTGCAGGGTAAGATGGAATGGGATGCAAGGTGATCACGCACAGGTATGTGCAGGGTAAGATGGAAGGGGATGCCAGGTGATCACACACAGGTATGTGCAGGGTAAGATGGAATGGGATGCAAGGTGATCACGCACAGGTATGTGCAGGTTAAAATGGAAGGGGATGCCAGGTGATCACGCACAGATATGTGCAGGGTAAGATGGAATGGGATGCAAGGTGATCACGCACAGGTATGTGCAGGGTAAGATGGAAGGGGATGCTAGGTGATCACACACAGGTATGTGCAGGGTAAAATGGAAGGGGATGCTAGGTGATCACACACAGGTATGTGCAGGGTAAGATGGAAGGGGATGCCAGGTGATCACGCACAGGTATGTGTAGGGTAAGATGGAAGGGGATGCAAGGTGATCATGCACAGGTATGTGCAGGGTAAGATGGATCACGCACAGATGTGTCAGGTGATAACGCACAGATATGTGCAGGGTAAGATGGAAGGGGATGCCAGGTGCAGGGTAAGATGGATCACGCACAGATATGTCAGGTGATCATGCACAGGTATGTGCAGGGTAAGATGGAATGGGATGCAAGGTGATCACGCACAGGTATGTGCAGGGTAAGATGGAAAGGGCTGCCAGGTGATCACGCACAGGTATGTGCAGAGTAAATTGGAAGGGGATGCCAGGTGATCACGCAGAGGTATGTGCAGGGTAAGATGGAAGGGGATGCCAGGTGATCACGCACAGGTATGTGCAGGGTAAGATGGAATGGGATGCAAGGTGATCCGCACAGGTATGTGCAGGGTAAAATGGAATGGGATGCAAGGTGATCACACACAGGTATGTGCAGGGTAAGATGGAAGGGGATGCTAGGTGATCACACACAGGTATGTGCAGGGTAAGATGGAAGGGGATGCTAGGTGATCACACACAGGTATGTGCAGGGTAAGATGGAAGGGGATGCCAGGTGATCACGCACAGATATGTGCAGGGTAAAATGGAAGGGGATGCCAGGTGATCACGCACAGGTATGTGCAGGGTAAGATGGAAGGGGATGCCAGGTGATCACGCACAGGTATGTGCAGGGTAAAATGGAATGGGATGCCAGGTGATCACACACCGTTATGTGCAGGGTAAGATGGAATGGGATGCCAGGTGATCACGCACAGGTATGTGCAGGGTAAGATGGAAGGGGATGCTAGGTGATCACACACAGGTATGTGCAGGGTAAGATGGAAGGGGATGCCAGGTGATCACGCACAGGTATGTGCAGGGTAAGATGGAAGGGGATGCTAGGTGATCACACACAGGTATGTGCAGGGTAAGATGGAAGGGGATGCCAGGTGATCACGCACAGGTATGTGCAGGGTAAGATGGAATGGGATGCAAGGTGATCACGCACAGGTATGTGCAGGGCAAGATGGAATGGGATGCAAGGTGATCACGCACAGGTATGTGCAGGGCAAGATGGAATGGGATGCAAGGTGATCACGCATAGGTATGTGCAGGGTAAGATGGAAGGGATGCCAGGTGATCACGCACAGGTATGTGCAGAGTAAATTGGAAGGGGATGCCAGGTGATCACGCACAGGTATGTGCAGGGTAAGATGGAAGGGGATGCTAGGTGATCACACACAGGTATGTGCAGGGTAAGATGGAAGGGGATGCCAGGTGATCACGCACAGGTATGTGCAGGGTAAAATGGAATGGGATGCAAGGTGATCACGCACAGGTATGTGCAGGGTAAGATGGAATGGGATGCCAGGTGATCACGCACAGGTATGTGCAGGGCAAGATGGAATGGGATGCAAGGTGATCACGCACAGGTATGTGCAGGGCAAGATGGAATGGGATGCAAGGTGATCACGCATAGGTATGTGCAGGGTAAGATGGAAGGGATGCCAGGTGATCACGCACAGGTATGTGCAGAGTAAATTGGAAGGGGATGCCAGGTGATCACGCACAGGTATGTGCAGGGTAAGATGGAAGTGGATGCCAGGGGATCATGCACAGGTATGTGCAGGGTAAGATGGAAGGTGTTAGGCGCCGGGGTCCGCTCGTCGGTGCGGCCCGGCGCCTAGCAACCAGGGACGCCGTGCGCGTACAGCCGCCGGCTCCCTGGCAACGCTAGACGCCGGGCGCACGGAGCCGCTCTGACCCTAGCAACGGGGACGCCACGTTCGGGCCGCGTTCCCCGTTGCTGGGTCTGTTCTAATTATTTTATGGTGTGCTGGCCGTGCAGCTTGCAAGCTGCACGGCATTCATTGTGATTACCCAGTCTGGCTCCTGATTGGGGAGCTCTCTGTTATAAGCACCCTTTGGACTTCCCACAGACGCCGGTGATAGCTTCCTGTTTGCCTGTGTCAGTAGCAGAGAGTTCCAGTCTTGCTCAATCCGGTTGTTCCTGTCCTCAGTGGTCCTGTACTCGGAAAGTTGTCATCATTCCTGGAGTCTGACCGAGCACCTTTAACATCCTGTGGTGTTCGTGAGTCGCGGCGCAGCCGTGTGTTGCGGCTTGTCCGCTTACTGTTTATTATTTAGTATATTTGTGTTCTGGAGCTTTTGCGGAGGATTCCGCTCCCACAGATCCACTCTGGTATCCAGCGGTGCTGGATAGGAGTAACGGATCGGTGGATCCTTGGTTGTCCTTTTCCCTGGCGGCTAGTCCGCACATACCTTTGGTTTAAGTTAGTTAGCTTGTAACCCCTGGCCTGGTTGCTTAGTCAGAGGGCCCCTTGTTATCACCCTGTCTCGGATTTCCCTTTGTCTCCCATTAAGACCTGAGGGGGCATCGGGGTTGGGCAGACATAATCCGCCCTTCGAACGCGGCTGCCATGGGCTCAAGCAACCATAGTCTCGCAGGGGATTTCTGATAACACGGGTGAGACAACGGAGTTAGGGCGCCAGGGGTTACTAGGCTCTCCTGCTCCCACTACCAGCAGATCTTCCCTGTACTCAGACCTCTGCCATAAGATCTCCTCTGGTCTGGAGTTCGGGAATCATAACATTATCACCGGCCAGACAAAAAAAAAAAAAAAATTAAAAGGAGTTAATTTTTTTTCACTTATTCAGTTGGGAGATTTTGTCGGCCTCATGAATCCCACCGGTGTTGGGCCAAATCCTGGCCAACTTCTAGTTAGTCAGATTCAAGAACTTACTCAGATGGTTCAGGATCTGTCCCTCCGGGTGAGGTCACAGGAAGATCTGTTACGGACTTCCCCGAGGGTCATCCCTGAACCAAAAATGCATCTGCCTGACCGTTTTTCTGGGGATAGAAAACAGTTTTTTAATTTTAAAGAGTCTTGTAAACTTTATTTTCGTTTAAGACCAGTCTCCTCAGGTACGGAGGCTCAGCGGGTTGGAATTATTATTTCTCTGCTTCAGGGGGATCCTCAGACCTGGGCTTTTGGTTTAAAGACAGACGATCCGGCCTTATTGTCTGTAGACGCCTTTTTAAAATCTTTAGGGCTATTGTATGACGACCCTGATAGAGAGGCGTCCGCTGAGAGTCAGTTGCGTGCTCTCAGACAGGGTAGGAATCCCGCAGAGATTTATTGTACGGAGTTTCGCCGTTGGTCGAACGACTGTGGATGGAATGACCCAGCCTTACGCAGTCAGTTTCGCCTCGGCTTATCTGAATCTATAAAAGACAGTCTCCTTCAGTATCCCGCTCCTGAGACTCTCGATAAACTCATGGAGCTCTCTATTAAGATAGATCGTCGGCTCAGAGAGCGGAGGGCTGAAAAAGGAGCATCTGTCGGATCTACTCCTTGTGTTTTTTCCATTCCTGTGGACATGGAGGAGCCTATGCAGATAGGTCTCTCCAAATTGTCTCCTGAAGAAAGAACCAGGAGGCAAAATTCTGGTCTTTGTTTATACTGTGGAGGTAAGGGACATTTTGCCCGTAGTTGTCCGAACAAGTCGGGAAACTTCCCGACCAAGTGAGTTGTGAGGGGGTTCACTTTGGTCTGCAGCTTATCTCCTCAAATAATTCACTGTTAGTTCCTGCTAAAGTTTCCTTTGGCAGCCTCTGTTCCTCGGTCTCTGCTTTTGTGGACAGTGGAGCTGCAGGGAACTTTATGGATTTAACATGGGCCAAGGCCTTAGGTATTCCTCAGTTAACCTTGGGTAGGTGTGTCACCATGCATGGTTTAGATGGGAGTCCCTTGTCCAATGGGGTTATTTCTCTCTGTACACCTCCTGTTTTACTTTCGGTAGGAGCTCTGCATTCTGAAAAGATTGAGTTTTTCCTTACCCATTGTCCAGCAGTTCCTGTGGTTCTGGGTCACCCTTGGCTGGCCTTTCATAATCCCATCATTGATTGGCAGTCGGGGGAGATCTTACAATGGGGTACCATCTGTAATAAAGAATGTATTACGCTTCCTATCCGAGTAGCTGCCGCCGTTCCCGCACCCATTCCTGTGGAATACCAGGATTTTGTTGATGTATTTTCCAAGGGCAATGCGGATATTCTGCCTCCCCATAGGCCTTATGATTGTGCCATTGAGCTAATTCCTGGTGCCACGTTGCCTAAAGGAAGGTTATATGCATTGTCTGGTCCTGAAACTGTGGCCATGAATGAGTATGTGAAAGAAAGCCTTGGGAAAGGATTTATCAGGCCATCTAAATCCCCTTTAAGTGCAGGTTTCTTCTTCGTAGAGAAGAAGGATGGTTCACTTAGACCCTGCATTGATTTTAGAGCTTTGAATAAAATCTCAGTAAAGAATACTTACCCTCTGCCGCTGATCTCTGTCCTCTTTGATCAGCTACGTTCGGCTGTGATTTTTTCTAAGATTGACCTGAGAGGAGCATATAACCTCATCAGAATCAAGTCAGGGGATGAGTGGAAAACGGCATTCAGTACTCAGTCAGGCCACTATGAGTATCTGGTTATGCCATTTGGCCTGTCTAACGCTCCGGCAGTTTTCCAGGATCTCATTAACGATGTGCTCCGTGAGTTTCTTGGAAGGTTCGTTGTAGTCTACTTAGACGATATTTTGATTTATTCTGACTCTGTAGAACAACATGTTACCCAGGTGCGTCAGGTTCTAAAAAAATTACGTGAAAATCACCTATATGCCAAGCTTGAGAAGTGTGAATTTCATGTCACGGAGGTATCCTTTTTAGGGTACATTATTTCCCCTCGGGGATTCTGTATGGAACCAAAGAAGCTCCAAGCCATCCTTAGTTGGGCGCAACCCACCAACTTAAAAGCAATTCAGCGCTTTTTAGGGTTTGCGAACTACTATAGAAGATTTATTCACTCCTTCTCTGACCTAGTTGCTCCCATTGTGGCACTGACTAAGAAGGGAGCAGATCCTACCAATTGGTCACATGAAGCTGAGTTATCTTTTCAGGCCTTGAAACAAGCCTTTGTCTCAGCCCCTGTCCTCAGACATCCCAACCCAGAATTGCCTTTCATTGTTGAGGTTGATGCCTCGGAGGTTGGAGTAGGGGCTATCCTATCTCAGAAGGATCCGGATTCCCTCGAATTACATCCTTGTGCCTTTATGTCCAGGAAATTCTCATCTGCAGAATCCAACTACGATGTTGGTAACCGGGAATTGCTGGCTATTAAATGGGCTTTCGAGGAGTGGAGGCATTGGCTTGAAGGAGCGACTCATACCATTTCAGTTTTGACTGATCACAAAAATCTTCAATACATTGAATCAGCTAAACGACTGAATGCCCGGCAGGCTCGTTGGGCTTTATTTTTTACTCGTTTCAAATTTATTATCACCTTCAGGCCAGGTTCCAAGAATACTAAGGCAGATGCCCTGTCACGCAGTTTTCTTCCAGTTCAAGACAACAGTCCTGTTACTCCCATACTTCCGTCTTCAGTCATTCGGGCAGGCCTCACACAGGATGTATTTACCCAGTTAAAGCTGCTTCAACATCAAGCTCCTGGAAATACTCCTGCTGGTCGTCTTTTTGTCCCTGAGTTTTTGAGAGCAACTGTTTTGATGGAGTTTCATGATAGCAAAGTTGCCGGGCATCCGGGAATCGCTAAGACTTTGGAATTAGTCTCCCGCTCTGTATGGTGGCCTGGTCTTTCCAAAGACATTAAAGAGTTTGTTTTTTCGTGTCAGGTCTGTGCACAGCATAAAGTTCCTCGTTCTTTGCCTATCGGTCAACTTATGCCCTTGAATGTTCCTCTTAGGCCATGGTCGCATATCTCCATGGATTTTGTGGTGGACCTCCCTCTGTCAGCCGGATGCCGAGTCATATGGGTGGTAGTGGACCGTTTTAGCAAAATGGCCCATTTCATTGCTCTTCCCCGATTGCCATCTGCCCAGGGATTGGCAGTCTTGTTCCTCCGCCATGTTTTCAGACTCCATGGCTTACCCACTGATATTGTTTCTGATCGGGGTCCACAATTCATTGCACAATTTTGGAAGTCTTTTTGTGCTTCATTAAAGATGAAATTATCTTTAACGTCTGGCTATCATCCCCAATCCAATGGGCAGACTGAGCGAGTTAATCAATCTCTAAAACAATATTTGCGTTTGTACTCGGCCAAACTCCAAAATGACTGGTCTGAGTTTCTTCCATTGGCGGAGTTTGCTTATAATAATGCCTGTCATTCTTCCACCAATGTGTCTCCATTTTTTGCAGTTTTTGGTTTTCACCCCAGGGCTAATTCATTTTTTCAACATTCCTCTGTCTCCTCACTGGCCCTGACCTCTCATCTTAGACTCATTTGGAGAAAAGTACACCTGGCTCTCAGAAAAGCGGCATTCCGGGAAAAAAGATTTTCTGACAGGCTCCGGCGGCCGTGCACTTTTAAAGTAGGAGATAGGGTGTGGTTGTCGACTCGCAACATTAAACTTCGACAAACCTCAGCCAGATTGGGTCCTAAATTTATTGGACCATTTCACATTATCAAAAAAGTCAATCCAGTTGCTTTCCGGTTACGTTTACCAAAAACTTTACGGATCGGAAATACCTTCCATTGCTCATTGCTGAAACCATATGTTTCGTCCAGTAGATTTCCTCGTAAAATATCTCAGGGGAGATCACCAATAAATGTACAGGGTCAGCAGGAGTTCCTGGTTGAGAAGGTTCTCGATTCCAAGTTTTCCCGGGGTCGGCTTTATTTTTTGGTACATTGGAGAGGTTATGGGCCAGAGGAAAGGTCTTGGTTCCTGGATGAGGATCTTCATGCCCCGAGGCTCAAAAGGGCATTTTTTCGAGAATTTCCTCAGAAACCTGGCTTTAGGGGTTCCTTGACCCCTCCTCAAGGGGGGGGTACTGTTAGGCGCCGGGGTCCGCTCGTCGGTGCGGCCCGGCGCCTAGCAACCAGGGACGCCGTGCGCGTACAGCCGCCGGCTCCCTGGCAACGCTAGACGCCGGGCGCACGGAGCCGCTCTGACCCTAGCAACGGGGACGCCACGTTCGGGCCGCGTTCCCCGTTGCTGGGTCTGTTCTAATTATTTTATGGTGTGCTGGCCGTGCAGCTTGCAAGCTGCACGGCATTCATTGTGATTACCCAGTCTGGCTCCTGATTGGGGAGCTCTCTGTTATAAGCACCCTTTGGACTTCCCACAGACGCCGGTGATAGCTTCCTGTTTGCCTGCGTCAGTAGCAGAGAGTTCGAGTCTTGCTCAATCCGGTTGTTCCTGTCCTCAGTGGTCCTGTACTCGGAAAGTTGTCATCATTCCTGGAGTCTGACCGAGCACCTTTAACATCCTGTGGTGTTCGTGAGTCGCGGCGCAGCCGTGTGTTGCGGCTTGTCCGCTTACTGTTTATTATTTAGTATATTTGTGTTCTGGAGCTTTTGCGGAGGATTCCGCTCCCACAGATCCACTCTGGTATCCAGCGGTGCTGGATAGGAGTAACGGATCGGTGGATCCTTGGTTGTCCTTTTCCCTGGCGGCTAGTCCGCACATACCTTTGGTTTAAGTTAGTTAGCTTGTAACCCCTGGCCTGGTTGCTTAGTCAGAGGGCCCCTTGTTATCACCCTGTCTCGGATTTCCCTTTGTCTCCCATTAAGACCTGAGGGGGCATCGGGGTTGGGCAGACATAATCCGCCCTTCGAACGCGGCTGCCATGGGCTCAAGCAACCATAGTCTCGCAGGGGATTTCTGATAACACGGGCGAGACAACGGAGTTAGGGCGCCAGGGGTTACTAGGCTCTCCTGCTCCCACTACCAGCAGATCTTCCCTGTACTCAGACCTCTGCCATAAGATCTCCTCTGGTCTGGAGTTCGGGAATCATAACAGAAGGGATGCCAGGTGATCACGCACAGGTATGTGCAGGGTAAGATGGAAGGGGATGCCAGGTGATCACACACAGGTATGTGCAGGGTAAGATGGAAGGGGATGCCAGGTGATCACGCACAGGTATGTGCAGAGTAATTTGGAAGGGGATGCCAGGTGATCACGCACAGGTATGTGCAGGGTAAGATGGAAGGGGATGCCAGGTGGTCACACACAGGTATGTGCAGGGTAAGATGGAAGGGGATGCCAGGTGATCACACACACAGGTATGTGCAGGGTAAGATGGAAGGGGATGCCAGGTGATCATGCACAGGTATGTGCAGGGTAAGATGGAAGGGGATGCCAGGTAATAACGCACAGGTATGTGCAGGGTAAATTGGAAGGGGATGCCAGGTGATCACACAGTTATGTGCAGGGTAAGATGGAAGGGGATGCCAGGTGATCATGCACATGTATGTGCAGGGTAAGATGGAAGGGATGCCAGGTAATAACGCACAGGTATGTGCAGGGTAAATTGGAAGGGGATGCCAGGTGATCACACACAGGTATGTGCAGGGTAAGATGGAAGGGGATTCCAGGTGATCATGCACAGGTATGTGCAGGGTAAGATGGAAGGGATGCCAGGTGCAGGGTAAGATGGATCACGCACAGATATGTCAGGTGATCACGCACAGGTATGTGCAGGGTAAGATGGAAGGGGATGCCAGGTGATCACACACAGGTATGTGCAGGGTAAGATGGAAGGGGATGCCAGGTGATCATGCACAGGTATGTGCAGGGTAAGATGGAAGGGATGCCAGGTAATAACGCACAGGTATGTGCAGGGTAAATTGGAAGGGGATGCCAGGTGATCACACAGTTATGTGCAGGGTAAGATGGAAGGGGATGCCAGGTGATCATGCACATGTATGTGCAGGGTAAGATGGAAGGGATGCCAGGTAATAACGCACAGGTATGTGCAGGGTAAAATGGAAGGGGATGCCAGGTGATCACACACAGGTATGTGCAGGGTAAGATGGAAGGGGATTCCAGGTGATCATGCACAGGTATGTGTAAGGTAAGATGGAAGGGATGCCAGGTAATCACGCACAGGTATGTGCAGGGTAAATTGGAAGAGGATGCCAGGTGATCATGCATAGGTATGTGCAGGGTAAAATGGAAGGGGATGCCAGGTGATCACGCACAGGTATGTGCAGGGTAAAATGGAAGGGGATGCCAGGTGATCACGCACAGGTATGTGCAGGGTAAAATGGAAGGGGATGCCAGGTGATCACGCACAGGTATGTGCAGGGTAAGTTGGAAGGGGATGCCAGGTGATCACACACAGGTATGTGCAGGGTAAAATGGAAGAGGATGCCAGGTGATCATGCATAGGTATGTGCAGGGTAAAATGGAAGGGGATGCCAGGTGATCACACACAGGTATGTGCAGGGTAAAATGGAAGGGGATGCCAGGTGATCACGCACAGGTATGTGCAGGGTAAAATGGAAGGGGATGCCAGGTGATCACGCACAGGTATGTGCAGGGTAAAATGGAAGGGGATGCCAGGTGATCACGCACAGGTATGTGCAGGGTAAGTTGGAAGGGGATGCCAGGTGATCACACACAGGTATGTGCAGGGTAAGTTGGAAGGGGATGCCAGGTGATCACGCACAGGTATGTGCAGGGTAAAATGGAAGGGGATGCCAGGTGATCACGCACAGGTATGTGCAGGGTAAAATGGAAGGGGATGCCAGGTGATCACGCACAGGTATGTGCAGGGTAAGTTGGAAGGGGATGCCAGGTGATCACACACAGGTATGTGCAGGGTAAAATGGAAGGGGATGCCAGGTGATCACGCACAGGTATGTGCAGGGTAAAATGGAAGGGGATGCCAGGTGATCACGCACAGGTATGTGCAGGGTAAAATGGAAGGGGATGCCAGGTGATCACGCACAGGTATGTGCAGGGTAAGTTGGAAGGGGATGCCAGGTGATCACACACAGGTATGTGCAGGGTAAGTTGGAAGGGGATGCCAGGTGATCACGCACAGGTATGTGCAGGGTAAAATGGAAGGGGATGCCAGGTGATCACGCACAGGTATGTGCAGGGTAAAATGGAAGGGGATGCCAGGTGATCACGCACAGGTATGTGCAGGGTAAGTTGGAAGGGGATGCCAGGTGATCACACACAGGTATGTGCAGGGTAAAATGGAAGGGGATGCCAGGTGATCACGCACAGGTATGTGCAGGGTAAGTTGGAAGGGGATGCCAGGTGATCATGCACAGGTATGTGCAGGGTAAGTTGGAAGGGGATGCCAGGTGATCACGCACAGGTATGTGCAGGGTAAAATGGAAGGGGATGCCAGGTGATCACGCACAGGTATGTGCAGGGTAAGTTGGAAGGGGATGCCAGGTGATCACACACAGGTATGTGTGGGGTAAGAGGAAAGGGGATACCTGGTGATTGTGCATAAGTAGGTGGGGTAAGAGATAAGGGGCAGTCAGGTGACTGCGCACAGGTTTTGTGGTGTAAGAAAGAAGGGGCTGCCAGGGGATCGTACACAGGTATGTGCGGGGTAAGATGAAAGGGACTGCCAGATGATTGTGCATGGGTATGGGCAGGGTAAGAGATAAGGGGCAGTCAGGTGATTGTGCACAGGTTGTATAAGAAGGAAGGGGCTGCCAGGGGATCACGCACATGTGCATGTATGTGCAGGGTAAGAGGGAGGGGGCTGCCAGGTGAGGTATGTGCAGGGTACGAGGAAAGGGGCAGCCAGGTGATCGTGCACAGGTATTGTGGTGTCAGAGGGAAAGGGCTGCCAGGGGATCAGGTACAGGTATGTGCGAGGTAAGAGAGATGGGGATGCTAGGCGATTGCACACAGGTACAGGTTTGTGCAGGGCAAGAGGATGACAGGTGATCACACAACGGTATGTCCAGGTATGTGCGGGGTAAGAGGCTGCCGGGTGATCGCACGCAGGTATGTGCGGGGTGAGAGGGAGGGGGCTGCCGGGTGAGAGCACGCGGGTATGTGCGGGGCGAGAAGGAGAGGGCTGCCGGGTGAGAGCACGCGGGTATGTGCAGTGTGAGAGGGAGGGGGCTGCCGGGTGAGAGCACGCGGGTATGTGCGGGGTGAGTGGGAGGGGGCTGCCGGGTGAGTGGCTCCTTTAAGAGTTAAGAAACTTGAGATTTGTTTGCGCAACAGTCAGTGCAGCGGAGCCGCCAAAGTGTCTAGACTGTCACATGACTGCCGACAGCCAATAGGGCGCCAGCTGTTGGGCCCGAGTGTGTGAGAGAGCGTGAGCACAAAGAGACGGATCAGTGTGCAGGGACCAGACCGAGGGAGCACGGAGCAGCCTGCACGTTACCGGGGGATTGTGTACGACGCGCCGGGAGCGTGTGTGACAGAGCAGGGCGCTCACTCTCCACGCCTGTAAGAAGCCATTTGCTGAATCGCTGTGCAAGGACCGGGAGCCCAGCAGCAGCTTGCAAGGGCCAGGTAGCCGGAGCGCCAGGACAGGGGGTTGTGGAGCACTGGCCCCCCCGCTGCTCCGTGCATGAGATCCCCCGCTGCAGGGCTGAGCCAGGGTCAGCGGCTCCCATGCAAAACGTGACTGAAGCAGCAGCTTCCCAAGCCCGGAGCGGGCGCACTGGACACCCGCAGCCCTGAGCCTGACCACGGCGCTGCTGCATCTTCTCTACCTATCTACCTACCCACCAAGTCCCGGGCCGCAGCATCCCACCAGCCCGGCTGCGCACTGTGGTCCCCAGGATGCTGGATGTGCGCTGCCCGGAGTTCCATCCCTGCCGAGCTATGTGACAGCTCCGGAGACCGGCACACAGGAGGGAGAGAAGATTCTGCCGCCAGCGGGGAGTCTGCGAGATGTGACCCGAGCGGCCACCCCAGCCGTCCAGCCCCGTGTATCCTCCTCGGCCCGCCTGCCCTCCCGGGAGCCGTCCTCTGAGCGCTGCGCTCCCCCTGGGTGTTGCAGGGCGCAGCCACACGGATACGCAGCGCAGTGTCCCCCCGGTGCAGGAGGGGGGGCAGCCGCCGGCGCTCTGCCTGCAGAGTACAGCAGTGGCCCCGCACAGCGCCGTGCCCACGGAGAGCCCTTCCCGGCTGTGCCACCCCCGCGCAGCCCCATGCCGGCACCCCCAGCTGGCCGCGGCCACTGAGGCTACGGTGACCCGGGCACATTCCCGGGGGCGCCGCATGTTCAAGTCCAGACGCACCGGGCTGGTTCGGCGCCTGTGGCGGAGCCGGGCGGGCGGCGATGGGGGAGTGTCTTGTTGCGGTCTGTCCGAGCCGCCCGCCGGGTCCACGGAGCTACGGTCCGCTGCATCGGGCGTCCTGAAGCGTTTGAAGGAGCAGGCTCTGTGCGCGCTGCTGGAGGCCGTGGAGTCCCGGGGAGCGGCGCCCGGAGGATGCGTGCTGGTAGCTCGGACGGGGTCCCCTCCGCACCTGCTGTTCTGCAGACTCTTCCGCTGGCCAGAGCTGCAGCATCCCGGGCAACTCAAAGCTCTGAGCGGGTGTCAGGGAGCCGGAGGACCCGACAGCAACAACGTGTGCTGCAACCCCTACCACTACAGCAGGTTGTGTGGACCGGGTGAGTGACTACAGAACTGTCGTGGCTATTTGATATGAACCTGTGATGCCCTCCCATTGCATGGCACCTCTGCTGGCATTCCAGCCTTACTAACACTATTATTTGCTTTCAACTATATTTAAAACGAATTCGCATGCAGTCTCCCCTCTTACTCCTTTCTTGAGACTTTTTAATCCATGACTCCTGGTTGCAGAACATGCTGGCTGTCCGTGTTCTTTTAAAGAGCTGCACACAGCAAGCTTCCCTCCAGCATACTGAGTGGCCCTTTATAATTCAATATTGAGTTAATCTGTCAGAAATACTGTCATTACAGCTCTGCATAATACTGTATGTATGCGCTATACAACTTAATAACATTAACACTTCTGAATGTTGAAAGTGACACAAGGCTAGCATCTGTCAGAAGGTGTGTATACAGGGCCACTCGCATACATCACTTTTTGACAATATGTGTTGACGTGCGTATTCTAGGCTTTATTAATTACTTTTGTATACATACAGGTCCAATTCCATTGACACTATTTGTAATGGATGTCTTAAACATGTCCTGTACTGTTCTTCCAGTTTGCTTGGCTGTAGAATGGGCATCAATAGTACAAACCTAATGTTAGAAAACTGTAAGTGTAGGTGGCAGCCATCCCATTTTAGATGGATTACCCCCTAATCTACCTGGAGGCTGGCAATAAACATGAAATTGTATAAAAGTAGCATATCTACAACTACAATCTCTTATGTGAAGACAAATAAATTGTATGTTCTTCCTTTTTAAAGTTCGAGTTAAACAAGAGATCAGTAATTCTTTGCAGAGGTCCACACTTGTGTACATGGTTGCATTTACCAGTAGGTGTAAAGAGTACAAAGACAGCAATAGAACTCTGCCCCTTGTGGATGAGATTTGAAATTGATGGACTACTGTACTTGTATTTCACTAGTCATTTGCTTTGCGTTAAGCATCTTTCAGACTTGGAAGTAAAAGTCTTTGGACGGGATGCATCAACGCTAAAAATGCGTCGAAACCTCAGAAAATGCAGTTTTTGGATGTTTGGCCGCTTACCTCCTATACACCATACTCCGGAAAGCGATACATTCCTGAGCTTGGATTCCGAGGGCAATGCCATCTTTATGTGGCATTACCCTATAGAAGCCTATGGGCTTCTTTTTGTGTTTCCCCTGAGAGGAATCCAATCTGTTTCCTCCCAGCACCCCCCGAGGCACATGCATTACTTAACGCATGTGCAGATGGACTCCTGAGTCTGAAACCTGGAAGTTTCCACACAGCAGAGGACAGCTGTCATTCGGGGTGGGATGCATGGTGCATCGCATACGGGTTTAGGACTCTGGAGTCCTTCTGCGCATGCTTTGAGTGATGCACGCGCCTCGCGGGTGCTGGGAGGGATTCAATTGTATCCCTCTCAGGGTCAACATAAAAAGAAGCCCATAGGCTTCTATAGGGTTTCACCATCTGAAGATGGTGTTGCCCACCGCATCCAAGAGCTTGGTCCATTTAAGGAAACTGCATTTTCAGAGGTTTGCCGCAGTTTTAACTTTGATGCATACTGCACCAGGAGAGCTGTCCTTTGCTGAAATACTCATGCATACGGCGTTGGTAAACACCGATTTGCGTGCAATGACTGGCGGAATACATCACATTCACAGTGCCATGCATCCTACCCTTTGGAAGCTATTCTGTTATCTGTAGCTGTCTAAAGAGCCTGGGAGCTATTCAATTGTTTAGGATGACCAGTTCCAAGGCTGCACTTATCGTAGATTTCTGCTCGCATCCTCCTGAGGTGGTAGCAGAAATTCATGCAAAGTAGGGATGCGGTGTTTGTCGTGAGTGATGGGTGCACCCTAACCGTAACATGCCCAGCAATTGGCACGGGAAAAGTTACTTATACCCCTTTCACACTGCACAAATAACCCGGTATCGACTCGGCATATTGCCGGGTCGGCGTGCGGTGTGAAAGGGGCATAGCCGAATTATGGGTCGCCTGACCTGGCAATTCAACCCGGGAATAAAGCAGTGTTATACCCGGGTTGAATACCGGGTTAGTGGCTGCGTAAACGGGCTCCCAGGTCGATGCGTCCCGGTACCCGTTTACTACAGCAGGGAGAGGTGGCATGGAGATGATCTCATCTCCCAGATCCGCCCCATGCTGCTATGGCAACCCGCCCAGCGTATTGCCGGGTCGGGAAAGCCTGCAGCAGCGGCCAATGCCGGATCCCACTCGGGAAGGACCCGTTTCCGGCATTGGCGGTGTGAAAGGGGTTTTACCTGTGCATTAGGGTGAAAGAAAAGGACTGAGGAAAGAATTAAGGGGTAGATTCAGTTGGTCATGCAGAACAGTTGAATCATCCCTTCTAGTTTGATGGGTTTGCACATTGTGTGTGTGTGTGTATAATATAAAATTATGGAGTATTGCTGTGTAAATGCATTTATTAAGTTGTTTCTAAAGTGCCAGCATATTCCCTTGCGCTTTACAGTTGGGTACAAAACAGTTGTATGAAGAGGATGAGTGATAACAGACATAGGTAAAAGGGCCCTGCTCACAATATCTGCGCTGCTTATCTGTGAGCCTTAAATGGTGCATGATTTGTGAGTTATTTTTGAAGATTGTTGTAAATCAGAGTAGTTCAACAGAACATAGTGTCCATGTAGTATTTAAAATAAAAATGTGCTTGTTCTTAGGCCACACACCTCCTAAGCTGCAAAAGCAGGGAATAACAGAATTTCATGCGCCAAGTCTGTTATGTAAGAGCAGTTTAAATCATTTTTATTAATAGTTTTGCGCCAGGCTTCTCCCAAATATTCTGTTTGTGTATAATCTGGAATATTTTGAACTGGGATTAACCATTTTAACCTAAGTATTTGATGTTACCCAGGTCTAACCAATTGCTTTGAGATAAGACCTGTGTGTCTTTGTTTTCACTTGGACTGTTATGTCACATTTAAATGGGATGTCCACCTTTTTGCAGACTTCTAAAGGGCTCGTTTAGGGCTGTATACTTGGGCGTTGACAAACAATGCTAATTAAAAGCATAAACAAAACTGTACTCTGTCCTCACTTTTACAGAGCATGAGAAGCGCATTCACTAATGCATCTCAAAGCTTTTTTACATTATAATGTACTTAATGAGCGCTCCCATATAACTCCTCTGGACTTTAGTGTGTTAACACTTTGAAACGCTGCAGGCGGTATTGAAATTAAAGTGCAGGAAATACTAGAAAGTGTGTGTACAGGTCCATTCACTAGCATTATGTGTTTAGACTATCTGTGTGAAAGCTATTAATAGGCTTTAAGAACGTGTGTTAAACAGAGAGACCTTTAGATGGAAGCAGGGAAATATGCAGCCAAGTGGACATCCCTTATAACAGAATGTGATGTACAGCTCATGAGTTTGAATAATTAATAAGGTTCATTCCAGGGCTGGACATATTACAGTCACCATGGTGACTAAATTGTATCCTGTTAAGGGCCCTACACACTGGCCGAGCTGCCCGACGGCGGAGACGAGCGACCCGGCGGCGGCGGGGGGCAGTGACGGGGGGAGTGAAGTTTCTTCACTCCCCCCGTCACGCGGCTCCATTGAAGTGCAGGCAAATATGGACGAGATCGTCCATATTGGCCTGCATGCACAGCCGATGGGGGACCAGCGATGAACGAGCGCGTGGCCGCGCATCGTTCATCGCTTGAGCCTCCACACTGAAAGATATTAACGAGTTCTCGTTCATTTATGAACGAGATCGTTCATATCTTTCAAACAAATCGGCATGTGTGTAGGGCCTATTAAAGTGGAACAGGAGACATTAGGCCCCTGTAATGTATGTCTTTGTATTGGCCTGCACCTTGCTGGTCTCTTATGGTGTTCATACACTTGTGAGATAATCGGTGCTAACTTCGATTTCAACCTCATCTGTGAGAGAAATCGAAGGATTGTATGCACATTTTAGGTACCTGGAGACGCGATGCGCGGGCATGCCACTCAAATGTCGCATCTCAAGTAGTGTTCACTCTAGGCTGTTTTAGCAGGGCGCCACGCCATGCATGTTTTTTAAAAGGCAAAACCCGCCCTGCCCCTTTTGCGGCGCCCTGCTAGAACAGCCGCCCGCTTCCTGCCCTCCCAGCGTGTAAAGATGCCGTGTGCACGGCATCCATTCACGCTATGGGGGAAGCCTAGCACCGACGGAGGTGCTGGGCACGCCCCCAACAGTGACGCCGCCGGCCACGGACGCCCCCTACAGCAACGTCTGTGGGCCGCACTGCCCACTAAAATGACGTTAGCATGACCACGCCCCCTAATTTACATGACTGGAGTCCGGCGCCCTGCCCCATTTCATTTCTAGAGGGAACACTATCAAGATATGTGCTGCACTTAATATCTCTTGCATCGCAGTGCGATCGCATGTGGTTTTAAAACCACATGAGATATATCGCACTGCAATGTGCGATGGGCACCCGCCGGGAGCGGCCAGAGGCTGCTCCCACTCGGCATTGACGTGCCCATCACGTGATTACCATGCGATCTATTGCATGATCGCATGGTAATCACTTTGGCAGTTCAGGTGCGATTTCATTGCACCTGAACTGCCGGTGCGATGTCCCGGGGCATCGCACAAGTGTATGGGCACCATAAGGAGTGGTCTTATCTTAAACCCACCCCCACCTTTCTACGGGTGGTCTTCAGTTTGCCGGCTGTCGGGATCCCGCCGCACAGTATACCGGCGCCGGAATCCCGACAGCTGGCATACCGATACTTATTCTCCCTCGTGGGGGTCCACGAACCCCCTGGAGGGAGAATAAAATAGAGTGGAGCGCCACCGTTGCCGCAGCGTGGCGAGCGCAGCGAGCCCGCAAGGGGCTCATTTGCGGCCGCCACACTGTCGGTATGCCGGCGGTCGGGCTCCCGGCGCCGGTATGCTAGTCGCCGGGAGTCCGACCACCGGCATACCATACTACACCCCTTTCTTCTTCTGCTCCTACCCCTTGCACCCTGAAGCCTGTACTGTGAAACAGTCATGCTCCTGTTGTAGACAACCCCATTTCTGGTCTCACTGCCTCCACTATAGAGGTTGGAGTCCACTTGTAAGCATTCCCATGTTTCTGTAAAGTACAGTGATCTGGAATTGGTGTTTTTCCTGTCTGAATTGGTTGTGGTAAGCAGTATAGAACAGGAGGAGAGAATGGATGGGAAAAGTGTTTCAGTGGGGCTCTGGCAATTTTCAGTAGTGGAACATGGCATTTTAATGATAACCAGGCACCGGGTAATGACTGTGGCAAAGCACAGCACTTCCAAAAACATCTAATAATGCCACTTAGCCAAAGCTGTGCCCTGCAGATAGGTTTCTCATCTCACCAGACTTTTTTTGTCTTGGCATTGACCATGAAGAGATTCCAAAAACGTTGTGTCCATTTCTAACATCAGTGTGGACTGGAAGACCCGCACCTCACGGTTGTCTATGTCTGAACTATAGCCTTTTATATGGGGGTGGGTGGGGTAATTCTGAACCACATTGGTTGCTGGCATGGAGCAGGCACCTACATCCATGTAATTTTTAAATGAATGTTTATAGGAATCTAGAGAATACAGACCCTCTGTGATGTCTGACTGTCAAGCAGTCATCTGTTCTGCTCTTGGGGGCTGTGATAGTGTTGTCAAAGCCCCTCCCAGGTTAGCTTCTCGTTAATGCAAATGAGAAGTTCACAAGGAAGATGGCAACAAGCAAGAAGAAGGTTCTCCTGATTAGAATACTTGATGGGTGGGTCCAGGGCGTTCATATTAATCAAAACTTAATGGAGTCATTAGGGGTTGGTTTAAGTTTAGCTTAATTTATAAAAGTATCTCTGAGCCTAATATAATAATAATAACCTTTATCTAATTAAAAAGTTAAATGTAAGATAGTTACACACTATACATATAAACAGAGAAACAGTTGTTCATCCAAGTTGGTTAAAATTGTGTTGAACCAGTTTGTATGAACAAGTTTTGTTTGTTTTCCAGTATTTGGGAGCAATGGTAGATTATCATTTGCTCTCATCCATTACCAGAATTTCATTCCAACCAGCTAGATCTGGCAGATTATCTGACAGATAATTGTATAGTGTGTACCTAGCTTTAGTCTTTAAATATTTAGTCAAGAGATGAGCGCTGATGCTTGTCATAAAGCGCTGATAATAAGGGCAGCATATTTACCAAGTAGACTTCCTGCCTTTCTTTAGCACTGGCTACACACTAGCAGTCAATTATTTATTTATTAACCGTTAATTGATATAGGGGGTAATTCCAAGTTGATCGCAGCAGGAAATTTTTTAGCAGTTGGGCAAAACCATGTGCACTGCAGGGGAGGCAGATATAACATTTGCAGAGAGAATTAGATTTGGGTGGGTTATTTTGTTTCTGTGCAGGGTAAATACTGGCTGCTTTATCTTTACACTGCAATTTAGATTGCAGATTGAACACACCACACCCAAATCTAACTCTCTCTGCACATGTTATATCTGCCTCCCCTGCAGTGCACATGGTTTTGCCCAACTGCTAAAAAAATATTCCTGCTGCGATCAACTTGAAATTACCCCCATAGTGAAGCATATTCCGTTGTGCTTTACACTTAGAACAGTAATGGAACAAAACTGGGTAAAAACAGACAGACCTAGAGGTAGGGAAGGCCCTGCTCGCAAGCTTACAATCTAAATTGCACGTTTCTGCGAAGGATTAACACCAGTAAAGCAGTGGCTGCATTTTTGGGGGGGTCTTTACTTTCTCCACCATCTGCATGTTCACTTACAGCCCTTACACCCACAGCTATAAGCATTGGTTGCACACCACGCTTTAATGACGTTTCATGTGAAGCAATACCAAAACACTAGCATTTGATTTATCCATTATTTTAAACATGTCTAATTGTTGTATTAGTCAGAATGCTCGCTGTTAAAATTGCAATTATTTACTGTCTATAATGATGTAATTGCCTTGTGATTCAATTTCTCTGGTGTGGGGGACCAAAGCTCACAGGATATACTGCGGCATAGCTTTATTAAGCTGTTCCACACAAACCTGTCCCTATAATTCTTTGGGAGTTGAGCACAAAATGTCTGAAAAAAAGCGGTCATTAAACTAGAGCTGTATTTCCAGGATTGCATTCCAATGTAATAGAGGCAGAGCACGGCAAGTCCCTCCGCCCTCCCTTTCTTGGGCAGAAAGAGGCTACAGGATATCTGAGAAGCAGCACAATGACAAGGATCATACTGTAATCGCATGCAGATCAATGTAACCGCGCAGAAAGTAGTATAGTATCTCCATACAATAATATCCATTTACTAACAAGCTGTAGACACCATACACAGCTCATAGTGATATTTTCTAAATCTATACATTTAAATAAGTATTGCTCGGGTGATTTTACTTAGATTGTGGGGGTACAACATTCTGAATTGCGGCAGTAAGTGACCATGCAGTATGTTAAGCAATGCAGCAAATGGTATGAAAATGATCTTCAGACTGGAGGGCATATGTACTAAGCCTTGGGGAGAGATAAAGTGGACAGAAATAAAGTACCAGTCAATCAGCTTCTGACTAATTTTTCAAATACAGCCTGTAACATGGCAGTTTGGAATGGGTTGGCTGGTACTTTATCTCTCTCGCCAAGGCTTAGTACATTTGTACCTGGGTAAGCAAGGAGCGCTGACAGCTGGAAGTTGTGGTCATAGCGTGCTGGAGATGTAGTGTTCAGGACAGTGGTCCTGCGCTGTGCTCCTTGGATGGGTTAGGCCAGGCCTGGCCAACCTTCGGCTCTCTAGCTGTTGTGAAACTACAAGTCCCAGCATGCCCTGCCACAGTTTTAGCATTCCCTAATAACAAAACTGTGACAGGGCATGCTGGGATTTATAGTTTCACAACAGCTGGAGAGCCACAGGTTGGCCAGGCCTGGGTTAGGCTCTGGGCCCCAGATCTGTAGGAGTACTGATGATGTGAGAGCTGTTCGTAGTGGGACCAGTACTGTATGGTTAGGAGGATCTCCAGGTTACGTCGACTGGGAGATCTATGCAGTTGGTCTTAAAAGGACTGCATAAAGCTCGCTGTCTATACAATGTGGCTCTGGGAACCTTATGAGGAAACTGGTTGCTGCAATGGGAAGTATGTGCTACTGGTACAATGTGAATAATCTACAATGTAAGCGTTTAATCTGTGCCGACGGGCTGCGTGCTTATGTTCATCAGACTTCTTTCCTCTATATTGTAAGCTCCTAAATTATTTGAGAATTAAATTTTGTAGATGAAAAGCTTTGGGAGAAATGTAAAAGAGTATGTCCCTAATGGGGATCTTCTCATTATGAAGTCATTTGTCTGTCCAAGTGCAAGGTGTTGTCCCTCGGTAGCTGTGGGCAGGTAATGTGTTTCCTGGATAATGAATAAATCTGGTCCTGCTCCCACTTATGTGTGCGTTTGGTATAAACAATTTATTGGTGGCTAACACGTGAATATTTAGCTTTGCTCAGGCACATGAAACTAGTTGAATGTATGATGCTAGTTGTCCACATCTGTATTGGAATATGCTAGATGGGTGCTCTATAGGGTTACCACCTCATCCCTTTAATTCTGAACACGTATTAATGACACAGTTTCTGTGGCTGGCTGACTTCAAGACTCCATTTCACTTGGTATTAATCAGCCACAGAACCTGTGTAATTAATGTGTCCAGAATTAAAGGGATGAGGTGGTAACTCTAATGCTATGTACAGCCATATCGGCGCAGTGTTACCAGCTGGGAGCTTTTTCCATGCTCGCAGTAAACAACTAGAACACAGGTTCTCAAACTCGGTCCTCAGGACCCCACACAGTGCATGTTTTGCAGGTAACCCAGCAGGTGCACAGGTGTATTCATTACTCACAGACACATTTTAAAAGGTTCACAGGTGGAGCTAATTATTTCACTTGCGATCATGTGAGGAGACCTGCAAAACGTGCACTGTGTGGGGTCCTGAGGACCGAGTTTGAGAACCTGTGAACTAGAATGTAGTTGGTACTGAAACAAATCGGTGTGATGTGCCACCCAGCATCACACACACAGTTCAGCTGGTGCACATAAATGCCGTTACGGTATAACCGATCATCGCATGTTTCTTATACATGTCTATGAAGTGCAAGCAACCCTTATGGTGCCCACACACTGTGCAATTATCGCATGCTATTTGATCTTTCTCTTACGTCCTAGAGGATGCTGGGAACTCCGTAAGGACCATGGGGATAGACGGGCTCCGTAGGAGACATGGGCACTTTAAGAAAGACTTTAGGATTTGGGTGTGCACTGGCTCCTCCCTCTATGCCCCTCCTCCAGACCTCAGTTGATTACTGTGCCCAGAGGAGACTGGGTGCTTTTCAGAGGCTCTCCTGAGTTTCTGACAGAAAGTATTTTGTTAGGTTTTTTATTTTCAGGGAGCCTGCTGGCAACAGACTCCCTGCATTGTGTGACTGAGGGGAGAGAAGCAGACCTACTTCTGTGAGTTGAAAGGCTTTGCTTCTTAGGCTACTGGACACCATCAGCTCCAGAGGGATCGGTACGCATGTCTCATCCTCGCCGTCCGTCCCGGAGCCGCGCCGCTGTCCTCCTCACAGAGCCTGAAGGTAGAAGCCACGTGAGTATGAGAAGTTAGAAGACATCAGAGGCGGCAGACGATTTCACTGTTCTTCACTGAGGGAACGCACAGCACTGCAGCTGTGCGCCATTGCTCCCATTCACCTCACATACTGTGTCACTGTAAGGGTGCAGGGCGCGGGGGGGGGGGCACCCTGGGCAGCAAATAAACCTCTCCTGGCAAAAGATGGGTATATACAGCCGGCCACTGTACATACCTACGAGCCCCCGCCAAAGTTTTGTATTTTAGAGCGGGACAGAAGCCCGCCGCCGAGGGGGCGGGGCTTCTCCCTCAGCACTCACCAGCGCCATTTTTTTCTCCACAGCACCGCTGAGAGGAAGCTCCCCGGACTCTCCCCTGCTTAGATCACGGTGACAAGAGGGTTTTAAATTAGAGGGGGGCACATAATTGGCGAATTGAGTATAAAAGCGCTATCTGGGTAAACATATATATTGTGTTTTTGTCCTGGGTTATTATAGCGCTGGGTGTGTGCTGGCATATTCTCTCTGTCTCTCCTAAGAGCCTTGTGGGGGAACTGTCCTCAGATAAGAGGGTTCCCTGGGTGTGTGGTGTGTCTGTACGTGTGTGTCGACATGTCTGAGGTAGAAGGCTTTTAGAGGGAAGAGGAGGAGCAAATGAATGTGGTGTCGACTGCGCCGACACCTGTCTGGATGGATATGTGGAATGTTTTAAGTGCCAATGTAAATTTATTGCACAAAAGATTGGATAAAGCTGAAGCTAGGGAACAGTCAGGGAGTCAACCCATGCCTGTACCTATGTCGCAGGGACCTTCGGGGTCCCAAAAGCGCCCACTATCCCAAATAGTTGACACTGATTCTGACTCCAGTGTCGAATATGATGATGCAAAATTACAGCCAAAGGTGGCTAAATGTATTCGATATATGATTATTGCAATCAAAGATGTTTTGCATATCACAGATGAACCCCCTGTCCCTGACACGCGGGTACACATGTATAAGGGAAAGAAAACTGAGATAAATTTTCCCCCCTCACATGAGCTGAACGAGTTATGTGAAAAAGCTTGGGAATCTCCAGACAAGAAACTGCAGATTCCCAAAAGGATTCTTATGGCGTATCCCTTCCCGCCAATGGACAGGATACGGTGGGAATCATCCCCTAGGGTGGACAAAGCTTTGACACGCTTATCCAAAAAGGTAGCGCTGCCTTCCCAAGATACAGCTACCCTCAGGGATCCTACTGATCGCAAGCAGGAGGTTACCCTGAAGTCCATTTATACACATTCAGGTACCTTACTCAGACCGGCTATTGCGTCGGCATGGGTGTGTAGTGCGGTAGCAGCATGGACAGATACCTTATCAGCGGAAATTGATACCATGGATAAGGATACCATCCTATTGACCCTAGGACATATAAAAGATGCTGTCTTATATATGAGAGATGCACAAAGAGACATTGGTCTGTTGGGTTCGAGAATCAACGCTATGTCGATCTCGGCTAGAAGAGTCTTTTGGACACGACAATGGACAGGTGATGCCGACTCAAAAAGGCATATGGAGGTTTTACCTTACAAGGGTGAGGAATTGTTTGGGGAAGGTCTCTCAGACCTGGTCTCCACTGCTACGGCAGGCAAATCTAATTTTTTACCTAATATTCCCTCACAACCTAAAAAAGCACCGCATTATCAAATGCAGTCCTTTCGATCAAATAGAAACCAGAAAGGCCGTGGATCGTCCTTCCTTGCCAGAGGTAAGGGCAGAGGGAAAAAGCTGCACAACACAGCTAGTTCCCAGGAACAGAAGTCCTCCCAGGCCTCTGCAAAATCCACCGCATGACGCTGGGGCTACACTGTGGGAGTCCGCCCCAGTGGGGGCACGTCTTCGAATTTTCAGCCACATCTGGGCCCACTCGCAGGTGGATCCCTGGGCAATAGAAATTGTTTCCCTAGGTTACAAACTGGAATTCGAAGAGGTGCCTCCTCGCCGGTTTTTCAAATCTGCTCTGCCAACGTCTCCTCAAGAACGGGAGATAGTGTTAAATGCAATCGACAAATTTTATCTTCAACAGGTGGTGGTCAAGGTTCCCCCGCTTCAACAGGGCAGGGGATATTACTCAACCCTGTTTGTGGTCCCGAAACCGGACGGTTCGGTCAGACCCATTTTAAATGTAAAATCCCTGAACCTATACTTGAAAAGGTTCAAATTCAAGATGGAATCGCTCAGGGCGGTCATCGCCAGCCTCGAAGGGGGAGATTTTATGGTATCTCTGGACATAAAGAATGCATACCTTCATGTTCCCATATATCCACCTCATCAGGCGTACCTGAGATTTGCGGTACAGGATTGTCATTACCAAATACAGACGTTGACGTTTGGGCTTTCCACGGCCCTGAGAATTTTCACCAAGGTAATGGCGGAAATGATGGTACTCCTGCGCAAGCAAGGTGTCACAATTATCCCATACTTGGACGATCACATAAAAGCGAGATCAAGAGAATTACTGAACAGCGTGTCACTTTCACTGAAGGTGTTACAGCAACACGGCTGGATTCTCAATATCCTGAAGTCGCAGCTGGTTCCTACGACTTGTCTACCCTTCTTGGGCATGATTCTGGATACGGACCAGAAAAGGGTGTATCTGCCGATAGAAAAGGCTCAAGAACTCGTGACTTTGGTCAGGAACCTATTGAAACCGAAACAGGTGTCAGTGCATCACTGCACGCGAGTCCTGGGAAAGATGGTGGCATCTTACGAGGCCATTCCATTCGGCAGGTTCCATGCACGGACCTTCCAATGGGACCTACTGGACAAATGGTCCGGGTCGCATCTACAAATGCATCGGTTGATCACCCGGCCCCAAGGGCCAGGGTGTCTCTCCTGTGGTGGCTGCAGAGTGCTTACCTTCTAGAGGGCTGCAGATTCGGCATTCGGGACTGGGTCCTGGTGACCACGGACGAGAGCCTCCGAGGTTGGGGTGCAGTCACACAAGGAAGGAACTTCCAGGGTCTTTGGTCAAGTCAGGAGACTTGTCTTCACATCAGCGTCCTGGAGCTAAGGGCCATATTCAACGCCCTTCGTCAAGCAGAGACTTTGCTTCGCGATTTACCAGTTCTGATCCAATCAGACAACATCACCGCAGTAGCTCATGTAAACCGCCAGGGCGGCACAAAGAGCAGAGTGGCAATGGCGGAAGCCACAAAGATTCTACGCTGGGCGGAAAACCATGTAAGCACCCTATCAGCAGTGTTCATTCCGGGAGTGGACAACTGGGAAGCAGACTTCCTCAGCAGGCACGACCTGCATCCGGGAGAGTGGGGACTTCATCAGGAAGTCTTCACACAGATTGCAAGCCAGTGGGGCCTACCCCAGATAGACATGATGGCGTCCCGCCTAAACAAAAAACTGCAAAGGTATTGCGCCAGGTCAAGAGACCCTCAGGCGGTAGCGGTGGACGCACTAGTGACACCGTGGGTGTTCCACTCGGTATATGTTTTTCCTCCCCTTCCTCTCATCCCAAGGGTGTTGAGAATAATAAGAAAAGGAGGAGTTTGGACAATTCTCATTGGGGTATATTTACTAAGCTCCCGATTTTGACCGAGATGCCGTTTTTTCTTCAAAGTGTCATCTCGGTTAATCTCGGTCATTTACTAAACACTAATCACGGCAGTGATGAGGGCATTCGTAATTTTTTGCAAGTTCAGGTAAAAAATTACGAATGAATACACCATCGGTCAAAACGCGGCTGTTTAAGTATGAATCTCGGTCATTTACTAAGAAGTGCAAAGCCAAAAAAGAACAAACACTGCCGTGAAAAATTTCAACTCGTAAAAAAGTGCTAAAAAAAAACAGAACTTTTTTTTTTTATTCGTGATTGGATAGGCATGCACGGATCCATGAGATCCGTGCATGTATATCAGTGGGAAGGGGTGGGAAAGTGCTTATTTTTTAAAAAAAAATTGCGTGGGGTCCCCCCTCCTAAGCATAACCAGCCTCGGGCTCTTTGAGCCGATCCTGGTTGCAGAAATATGGTGAAAAAAATGACAGGGGTTCCCCCATATTTAAGCAACCAGCATCGGGCTCTGCGCCTGGTCCTGGTCCCAAAAATACGGGGGACAAAAAGAGTAGGGGTCCCCCGTATTTTTAAAACCAGCACCGGGCTCCACTAGCTGGACAGATAATGCCACAGCCGGGGGTCACTTTTATACAGCGCCCTGCGGCCGTGGCATCAAAAATCCAACTAGTCACCCCTGGCCGGGGTACCCTGGGGGAGTGGGAACCCCTTCAATCAAGGGGTCCCCCCCCCCCAGCCACCCAAGGGCCAGGGGTGAAGCCCGAGGCTGTCCCCCCCCATCCAATGGGCTGCGGATGGGAGGGCTGATAGCCTTTGTTGTAAAATAAAAGATATTGTTTTTAGTAGCAGTACTACAAGTCCCAGCAAGCCTCCCCCGCATGCTGGTACTTGGAGAACCACAAGTACCAGCATGCGGCGGAAAAACGGGCCCGCTGGTACCTGTAGTAGTACTACCACTAAAAAAATACCCAAAAAAACACAAGACACACACACCGTGAAAGTATAATTTTATTACATACATACACACATACATACATACTTACCTATGGCCCCACGCAGGTCGGTCCTCTTCTCCAGTAGAATCCAAGGGGTACCTGTTGAATAAATTCTACTCACGAGATCCAGGGGTCCAGGCTCCTCGGCAAATCCAGGGATAATCCACGTACTTGAATAAAACAAAAAAACGGTTGCCCGACCACGAACTGAAAGGTGACCCATGTTTGCACATGGGTCACCTTCCCACGAATGCCAGAAACCCACTTTGCCTTCTGGCTAAGTGGGTTTCTTCAGCCAATCAGGGAGTGCCACGTTGTAGCACTCTCCTGATCAGCTGTGTGCTCCTGTCCTCACTGACAGGCAGCACGCGGCAGTGTTACAATGTAGCGCCTATGCGCTACATTGTAACCAATGATGGGAACTTTCTGCTCAGCGGTGACGTCACTTTAGGTCAACCGCAGGGCAGAAAGTTCCCAGCATTGGTTACAATGTAGCGCATAGGCGCTACATTGTAACACTGCCGCGTTATGCCTGTCAGTGAGGACAGGAGCACACAGCTGATCAGGAGAGTGCTACAACGTGGCACTCCCTGATTGGCTGAAGAAACCCACTTAGCCAGAAGGCAAAGTGGGTTTCTGGCATTCGTGGGAAGGTGACCCATGTGCAAACATGGGTCACCTTTCAGTTCGTGGTCGGGCAACCGTTTTTTTGTTTTATTCAAGTACGTGGATTATCCCTGGATTTGCCGAGGAGCCTGGACCCCTGGATCTCGTGAGTAGAATTTATTCAACAGGTACCCCTTGGATTCTACTGGAGAAGAGGACCGACCTGCGTGGGGCCATAGGTAAGTATGTATGTATGTGTGTATGTATGTAATAAAATTATACTTTCACGGTGTGTGTGTCTTGTGTTTTTTTGGGTATTTTTTTAGTGGTAGTACTACAGGTACCAGCGGGCCCGTTTTTCCGCCGCATGCTGGTACTTGTGGTTCTCCAAGTACCAGCATGCGGGGGAGGCTTGCTGGGACTTGTAGTACTGCTACTAAAAACAATATCTTTTATTTTACAACAAAGGCTATCAGCCCTCCCATCCGCAGCCCATTGGATGGGGGGGGACAGCCTCGGGCTTCACCCCTGGCCCTTGGGTGGCTGGGGGGGGGGGACCCCTTGATTGAAGGGGTTCCCACTCCCCCAGGGTACCCCGGCCAGGGGTGACTAGTTGGATTTTTGATGCCACGGCCGCAGGGCACTATATAAAAGTGACCCCCGGCTGTGGCATTATCTGTCCAGCTAGTGGAGCCCGGTGCTGGTTTTAAAAATACGGGGGACCCCTACTCTTTTTGTCCCCCGTATTTTTGGGACCAGGACCAGGCGCAGAGCCCGATGCTGGTTGCTTAAATATGGGGGAACCCCTGTCATTTTTTTTCCCATATTTCTGCAACCAGGATCGGCTCAAAGAGCCCGAGGCTGGTTATGCTTAGGAGGGGGGACCCCACGCATTTTTTTGGGGGATTTTACATTGTTTAATTAAAAATAAAAAATAAAAAGAACCCCAGCACGGATCACACAGATCCGGCCGAGATTGATTGTAAAAAAAAAACGGCAGTGTTTTGCTAATCACTGCCGTAAAATTAGGTAAAAAAAAACGAATGACATCGACATCGGAAGAAAAGAAAAACACGAATACGACAGCTTAGTAAATCCATCGTAATAAATTCAAAAAGTTGCAGTTTTACACTGTCGATGTCATTCGTGATTGAACTTTGACCTATTTTCGGAAATTACGAATGTTAGTAAATGTACCCCATTGTTCCAGATTGGCCACGAAGGGCCTGGTATCCGGATCTGCAGGAGATGCTCACAGAAGATCCGTGGCCTCTTCCTCTAAGACAGGACCTGTTGCAACAGGGGTCCTGTCTGTTCCAAGACTTACCGCGGCTGCGTTTGACGGTTGAACGTCGGATCCTAGCGGAAAAGGGCATTCCGGATGAGGTCATTCTTACTCTGATAAAGGCTAGGAAGGATGTGACAGCTAAACATTATCACCGTATATGGTGTAAATTTTTGCTTAGTGTGAGGCCAGGAATGCTCCTACGGAAGAATTCCATCTGGGCCATTTCCTTCACTTTCTACAAACTGGAGTGAATTTGGGCCTAAAATTAGGCTCCATTAAGGTTTAGATTTTGGCATTATCCATTTTCTTTCAAAGAGAATTGGCTTCACTTCCAGAAATACAAACTTTTTTGTAAAGGGAGTGCTTCATATTCAGCCTCCTTTTGTACCTCCGGTGGCGCCTTGGGACCTTAACGTGGTTTTGAGTTTCCTTAAGTCGCACTGGTTTGAACCACTTCAGACAGTAGAGTTAAAGTATCTCACTTGGAAGGTGGTCATGTTGTTGGCCTAAGCTTCGGCTAGGCGAGTGTCAGAATTGGCGGCTTTGTATCACAAAAGCCCCTATCTAGTTTTCCGTATGGATAGGGCGGAATTGCAGACCCGTCCTCAATTCTTGCCTAAGGTGGTGTCATCCTTTCATATGAACCAACCTATTGTGGTGCCGGTGGCTACACGAGACTTGGAGGATTCCGAGTATCTGGATGTAGTCAGGGCTTTGAAAATTTACGTGGCCAGAACGGCCAAAGTCAGGAAAACTGAAGCGCTGTTTATCCTGTATGCAGCCAACAAGGTTGGTGCTCCTGCTTCAAAGCAGACTATTGCTCGCTGGATCTGTACCACGATTTAGCAGGCACATACGACTGCTAGATTGCCGTTACCTAAATCAGTCAAGGCCCATTCCACTAGAAAAGTGGGCTCTTCTTGGGCGGCTGCCCGAGGGGTCTTGGCACTACAGCTGTGCCAAGCGGTTACTTGGTCAGGGGCAAACACGTTTGCGACATTCTACAAATTTAATACCCTGGCTGAGGAGGACCTCCTGTTTGCTCAATCGGTGCTGCAGAGTCATCTGCACTCTCCAGGCCGTTTGGGAGCTTTGGTATAATCCCCATGGTCCTTACGGAGTCCCCAGCATCCTCTAGGACGTAAGAGCAAATACGATTTTAAACCTACCGGTAAATCTTTTTCTCGTAGTCCGTAGAGGATGCTGGGCGCCCGTCCCAAGTGCGGACTACTTCTGCAAGACTTGTATATAGTTTTGCTTACATAAGGGTTATGTTATGGTTGCTTTCAGTTTCTAACTGAAGCTATGTTGAATTTCATACTGTTAACTGGTTAGTTTATCACAAGTTATACGGTGTGATTGGTGTGGGCTGGTATGAATCTTGCCCTTGGTTTAACTAAAATCCATTCCTTGTACTGTCCGTCTCCTCTGGGCACAGTTTCTCTAACTGAGGTCTGGAGGAGGGGCATAGAGGGAAGAGCCAGTGCACACCCAAATCCTAAAGTCTTTCTTTAAAGTGCCCATGTCTCCTGTGGAGCCCGTCTATCCCCATGGTCCTTACGGAGTCCCCAGCATCCTCTACAGACTACGAGAAAAAGATTTTACCGGTAGGTTTAAAATCTTATTTTTTAGTTCAAGTATCATCGAGTCTAGTTCACATTGCATGGTGTTTAGGTTCCCTTGCGATGCCCGTACCCGTGTAGTCAATATCGCAAGGCAAAATAGTGTGTGCAGTCAAAGTATTTCTGAACTACATCGCATACATTACATATTGTAGTGTAGTTCAAATCGCATACCACTAAAGTACAAATCTCATAACACAAATAGTATATAGCTCAAATATCATCTAGCACAGATAGCACTGTGTGTGGGCACCTTTTAGATGTGGTGTTTTGCTGAATTGAATCCCCATTCATTTCTTTCTGTAAATGTTTGGTTTTTGCTCATAAGACCTTATTTCACAGCATATTTGTATCTAATAACATGAAGGTTGTTGTACAACTTCATAAATAAAATGTAATATTACCAATTGTTTAAACAAAGTACACACGGTGAGATTAATCCTTGCGATTTTGACTATATAGTCAAAATCGCAAGGAAAGTTAGTGCAAATCGCGCTGTTAGGCAGCTTGCAGTACCGATGCGCACTGGGGTCGGTATTGCGAGGAAAGATAGACTGTGCAGGCAAGTCGGTCTTAACTATACAGTGTACTATCTAGTACAAAGTATAGTCAAAATTGGCACTTAGTGAAAATCGCAGGCATAATCCGTGCTTCTGGGCTCTGGGGGAGTTCAAGGGAAGTCGCACAGTCAAAATCCGAGATAGTCAGAAGTCCCTTATGAAAGAATAATTGTGATGAATGAGCTGCAGTTAGCTATCCAGTAGAGTCTGATGTTCTCTTCTGTATAGTCCTGTCTTATTTCATAGTGCCCTCATAAAGGGGGGTACACACCTAGAGATGTGTGCTGAGCGATCTATCACAGAACGCTCCTCACACATCTCTCCCCCCACTCAGCCCGATGTGTGCTGGTGGAGGGGGGGGGGGAGAGATGGGGGCTGCTCACTTTACACAGCGCTGACGATAGTGGGGGGGGGGGGGGGGCATACACATGAGATCAGTGCTTAATTTCTAAGCACTAGTGGAGGAGGCTTTACTGGTAAAGAAAAGGTTACTGAAAGGTATACAAACTCTAAATTAAGTAAAATGCACAGTTTTGTGTAAGAGCAATAAGTCAGGGTGGCGTTGAACTTACAGAAAGTCTTGCAGCTAAATGTAGTCGCGGGACTTTTGTCAGTGTGTGCCCATTTATTTGGGGGGGGTTTGTTAAAGCAGCCAGGTTGGTTTTGTTTTGCAAATGATTGCTGCTTTAAAATGGGCAGACTCTTATAAAGGTTCCACACCTCCAGAACTCATGTGCTGGTCACATTTTGCCACTGGGGTCTAGTGCTCCTGTGGTGACACCAGTGAATGGCAAGAATGTTTTTCCTGCCACAGGGTTTTTTTATTTTATTTTTTTATATGTATGACACAAGTGTATCATTTACACATCTCTTGCAATATGTTTGTATTTCTCTATCGTCCTAAGTGGATGCTGGGGTTCCTGAAAGGACCATGGGGAATAGCGGCTCCGCAGGAGACAGGGCACAAAAGTAAAGCTTTTACAGGTCAGGTGGTGTGTACTGGCTCCTCCCCCTATGACCCTCCTCCAGACTCCAGTTAGATTTTTGTGCCCGGCCGAGAAGGGTGCAATTCTAGGTGGCTCTCATAAAGAGCTGCTTAGAGAGTTTAGCTTAGGTTTTTTATTTTACAGTGATTCCTGCTGGCAACAGGATCACTGCAACGAGGGACAGAGGGGAGAAGAAGTGAACTCACCTGCGTGCAGGATGGATTGGCTTCTTGGCTACTGGACATGAAGCTCCAGAGGGACGATCACAGGTACAGCCTGGATGGTCACCGGAGCCACGCCGCCGGCCCCCTCACAGATGCTGAAGCAAGAAGAGGTCCAGAATCGGCGGCTGAAGACTCCTGCAGTCTTCTTAAGGTAGCGCACAGCACTGCAGCTGTGCGCCATTTTCCTCTCAGCACACTTCACACGGCAGTCACTGAGGGTGCAGGGCGCTGGGGGGGGGGCGCCCTGGGAGGCAAATGAAAACCTTTAAAAAGGCTAAAAATACCTCACATATAGCCCCAGAGGCTATATGGAGATATTTACCCCTGCCTAAATGTACTAAATAGCGGGAGACGAGCCCGCCGAAAAAGGGGCGGGGCCTATCTCCTCAGCACACGGCGCCATTTTCTGTCACAGCTCCGCTGGTCAGGAAGGCTCCCAGGTCTCTCCCCTGCACTGCACTACAGAAACAGGGTATAACAGAGAGGGGGGGCAAAATAAATGGCAGTATATTAATATAAAAGCAGCTATAAGGGAGCACTTAATCATAAGGCTATCCCTGTCATATATAGCGTTTTTTGGTGTGTGCTGGCAGACTCTCCCTCTGTCTCCCCAAAGGGCTAGTGGGTCCTGTCTTCGTATAGAGCATTCCCTGTGTGTCTGCTGTGTGTCGGTACGTATGTGTCGACATGTATGAGGACGTTATTGGTGTGGAGGCGGAGCAATTGCCAAATATGAGGATGTCACCTCCTAGGGGGTCGACACCAGAATGGATGCCTTTATTTGTGGAATTACGGGATAGCGTCAACTCGCTTAAGCAGTCGTTTGCCGACATGAGGCGGCCGGACACTCAATTAGTGCCTGTCCAGGCGCCTCAAACACCGTCAGGGGCTGTAAAACGCCCCTTGCCTCAGTCGGTCGACACAGACCCAGACACAGGCACTGATTCCGGTGGTGAAGGTGACGAATCAACCGTATTTTCCAGTAGGGCCACACGTTATATGATTTTGGCAATAAAGGAGATGTTACATTTAGCTGATACTACAGGTACCACTAAACAGGGTATTATGTGGGGTGGGAAAAAACTACCAGTAGTTTTTACCGAATCAGAAGAATTAAATGACGTGTGTGATGAAGCGTGGGGTGCCCCGATAAAAAAACTGCTAATTTCAAAGAAGTTATTGGCTTTATACCCTTTCCCGCCAGAGGTTAGGGAGCGCTGGGAAACACCTCCTAGGGTGGACAAAGCGCTAACACGCTTATCAAAACAAGTGGCGTTACCCTCTCCTGAGACGGCCGCACTTAAAGATCCATCAGATAGGAGGATGGAAAATATCCAAAAAGGTATATACACACATGCAGGTGTTATACTACGACCAGCTATTGCGACTGCCTGGATGTGCAGTGCTGGGGTAGTTTGGTCAGAGTCCCTGATCGAAAATATTGATACCCTGGACAGGGACAATATTTTACTGTCGTTAGAACAAATAAAGGATGCATTTCTTTATATGTGTGATGCACAGAGAGATATCTGCACACTGGCATCACGGGTGAGTGCTATGTCCATTTCGGCCAGAAGAGCTTTATGGACACGACAGTGGACATGCGATGCGTAGAGGAGTTATTTGGGGTCGGTCTATCGGATTTGGTGGCCACGGCTACGGCCGGGAAATCCACCTTTCTACCTCAAGTCACTCCCCAACAGAAAAAGGCACCGACCTTTCAACCGCAGCCCTTTCGTTCCTTTAAAAATAAGAGAGCAAAGGGCTATTCATATCTGCCACGAGGCAGAGGACGAGGGAAGAGACAGCAACAGGCAGCTCCTTCCCAGGAACAGAAGCCCTCCCCGGCTTCTACAAAAGCCTCAGCATGACGCTGGGGCTTCGCAAGCGGACTCGGGGGCGGTAGGCGGTCGTCTCAAGAATTACAGCGCGCAGTGGGCTCACTCGCAGGTAAATCCCTGGATCCTGCAGATAATATCTCAGGGGTACAGGTTGAAATTAGAGACAGAGCCACCTCGCCGTTTCCTGAAGTCTGCTTTACCAACGTCCCCCTCAGAAAGGGAGACGGTTTTGGAAGCCATTCACAAGCTGTATTCTCAGCAGGTGATAGTCAAGGTACCTCTTCTACAACAAGGGAAGGGGTATTATTCCACTCTTTTTGTGGTACCGAAGCCGGATGGCTCGGTAAGGCCTATTCTAAATCTGAAGTCCTTGAACCTGTACATAAAGAAGTTCAAGTTCAAGATGGAGTCACTCAGAGCAGTGATAGCGAACCTGGAAGAAGGGGACTTTATGGTATCCTTGGACATCAAGGATGCGTATCTCCACGTTCCAATTACCCCTCACACCAGGGGTACCTCAGGTTCGTTGTACAAAACTGTCACTATCAGTTTCAGACGCTGCCGTTTGGTTTGTCCACGGCACCTCGGGTCTTTACAAAGGTAATGGCCGAGATAATATTTCTTCTTCGAAGAAAAGGCGTATTAATTATCCCATACTTGGACGATCTCCTAATAAGGGCAAGGTCCAGAGAACAGCTAGAGATGGGTTTAGCACTATCTCAAGAGGTGCTAAAGCAGCACGGATGGATTCTGAATATTCCAAAATCCCAATTAATGCCGACAACTCGTCTGCTGTTCCTGGGGATGATTCTGGACACAGTTCAGAAAAAGGTTTTTCTTCCCGAAGAAAAAGCCAAGGAGTTATCTGACCTGGTCAGGAACCTCCTAAAACCAGGAAAGGTGTCTGTACATCAATGCACAAGAGTCCTGGGAAAAAATGGTAGCTTCTTACGAAGCAATCCCTTTCGGCAGATTCCATGCAAAGGGATCTGTTGGACAAATGGTCAGGGTCGCATCTTCAGATGCACCTGCGGATAACCCTGTCGCCGAGGACAAGGGTATCCCTTCTGTGGTGGTTGCAGGAGGCTCATCTATTGGAGGGCCGCAGATTCGGCATGCAGGATTGGATCCTGGTGACCACGGATGCCAGCCTGAGAGGCTGGGGAGCAGTCACACAGGGAAGAAATTTCCAGGGAGTGTGGTCGAGCCTGAAAAAGTCTCTTCACATAAGCATTCTGGAACTAAGAGCAATCTACAATGCTCTAAGCCAGGCGGAACCTCTGCTTCAAGGAAGACCGGTGTTGATCCAGTCGGACAACATCACGGCAGTCGCCCATGTAAACAGACAGGGCGGCACAAGAAGCAGGAGGGCAATGGCAGAAGCTGCCAGGATCCTTCGCTGGGCGGAGAATCACGTGATAGCACTGTCAGCAGTATTCATCCCGGGCGTGGACAACTGGGAAGCAGACTTCCTCAGCAGACACGACCTTCACCCGGGAGAGTGGGGACTTCATCCAGAAGTTTTCCACATGCTATTAAACCGTTGGGTAAAACCAATGGTGGACATGATGGCGTCTCGCCTCAACAAAACACTGGACAGGTATTGCGCCAGGTCAAGAGATCCGCAGGCAATAGCTGTGGACGCGCTGGTAACACCTTGGGTGTACCAGTCGGTATATGTGTTTCCTCCTCTGCCTCTCATACCAAAGGTATTGAGGATTATACGGCAAAGAGGAGTAAGACTAGTGGCTCCGGATTGGCCAAGAAGGACTTGGTACCCGGAACTTCAAGAGATGGTCACGGACGATCCGTGGCCTCTACTTCTGAGAAGGGACCTGCTTCAGCAGGGTCCTTGTCTTTTTCAAGACTTACCGCGGCTGCGTTTGACGGCATGGCGTTTGAATGCCAGATCCTAAAAGGAAAAGGCATTCCAGAAGAAGTCATTCCTACCTTGATAAAGGCAAGGAAGGAAGTCACCGCGAAGCATTATCGCCGTATTTGGCGAAAATATGTTGCGTGGTGCGAGCAGCGGAGTGCTCCGATGGAGGAATTTCAACTGGGTCGTTTTCCTACATTTCCTGCAATCAGGATTGTCTATGGGTCTCAAATTGGGATCTATTAAGGTTCAAATTTCGGCCCTATCAATATTCTTCCAAAAAGAATTGGCCTCAGTCCCTGAGGTCCAGATTTTTATCAAAGGAGTACTGCATATACAGCCTCCTGTGGTGCCTAAGGTGGCACCGTGGGATCTAAATGTAGTTTTAGATTTCCTCAAATCCAATTGGTTTGAACCACTAAAGAATGTGGATTTGAAATATCTCACATGGAAAGTGACTATGTTACTGGCCCTGGCTTCGGCCGGGAGAGTATCTGAACTGGCGGCTTTGTTTTATAAAAGCCCTTATTTAATTTTCCATTCGACATAGGGCAGAGCTGCGGACGCGTCCGCATTTTCTCCCTAAGGTGGTATCAGCGTTTCACCTGAACCAGCCTATTGTAGTGCCTGCGGCTACAGACGACTTGAAGGACTCCAAGTTGTTGGAAGTTGTCAGAGCCTTAAAAATATACATTTAAAGGACGGCTGGAGTCAGAAAATCTGACTCGCTGTTTATACTGTATGCACCCAACAAGTTGGGTGCACCTGCTTCTAAGCAGTCGATTGCTCGTTGGATTTGTAACAAAATTCAACTTGTACATTCTGTGGCAGGCCTGCCACAGCCTAAATCTGTTAAGGCCCATTCCGCAAGGAAGGTGGGCTCATCTTGGGCGGCTGCCCGAGGGGTCTCGGCATTACAACTCTGCCGAGCAGCTACGTGGTCAGGGGAGAACACGTTTGTAAATTTTTACAAATTTGATACCCTGGCAAAGGAGGACCTGGAGTTCTCTCATTCGGTGCTGCAGAGTCATCCGCACTCTCCCGCCCGTTTGGGAGCTTTGGTATAATCCCCATGGTCCTTTCAGGAACCCCAGCATCCACTACGGACTCCGAGAAATAGAATTATCGGTAAGTAAATTCTTATTTTTTTTTCTCTCATACGTCCTAGAGGATGCTGGGGACTCCAAAAGGACCATGGGGTATAGACGGATCTGCAGGAGCTTTGGCACACTATAAAGACTTAAACTGGGTGTGAACTGGCTCCTCCCTCTATGCCCCTCCTCCAGACCTCAGTTAGACTTTGTGCCCAGGAGTTGATGGGTCACACACTAGGGGAGCTCTACTGAGTTTCTCTGAAAGACTTTGTTAGGTTTTTTATTTTCAGGGAGACCTGCTGGCTACAGGCTGCCTGCAGCGTGGGAGTGAGGAGAGAGAAGTCAGACCTACTTCTTCTGAGTTTAAAGGCTCTGCTTCTCGGCTATTGGACACCATTAGCTCCAGAGGGTTCGATCACTTGGTGCGCCTAGCTGCTTGTTCCCGAAGCCACGCCGTCAATCCCCTCACAAAAGCCGGAAGAAAGAAGCCGGGTGAGTATTGGAAGAAAAGAAGACTTCAGTGACGGCAGAAGACTTCAGTAACGGAGGTAACAGCAGCAGTAGGGCTGCGCTCCAGGCTCCCACACACCAACGTCTCTGGCAGGGTGCTGGGGGGGAGCGCCCTGGGGGCATGTTGCTGACGGTCTACAATGCTGGCGGGGGACGTATTACGGTGCCTGGGCACAGCGTATGTTCACCCCGCCAGGGTGCTGCAGGGGGGAGAGACAGCGGTAGCGCTGCGCTCCCTGCTCCTGCGCTTACCATCACCTGCAGGGTGCAGGGCGCTGGGGGGGGGGGGGGAGCGCCCTGGGCAGCATATAGCATAAAATCTGTACTTCACTGGCGGGGGGACATACTCTGGTGCCCGCCCCGCCAGTGCGCCGTGAACGGGAGAGAGCAGCAGCGGTAGCGCTGCGCTCCCGGCTCCCGCACTCCACCGGGCTTGCAGGGTGCTGGGGGGGGGGGGGAGCGCCCTGGGCAGCATTTAACAGATGAGATCACTGGGGGGGGGGCATGCTTCGGCGCCAGTGCGCCGCGAACGGGAGGGAGCAGCAGCGGTAGCGCTGCGCTCTCTGCTCCCGCTCCCCGTCGGCCTCCAGGGTGCAGGGCGCTGGGGGGGAGCGCCCTGGGCGGCATTTATAAAAGGATCCCTGGCAGGGGAACATACCTGGACACCGGGTGTCTTCGCCCCGCCGGGAGACCGCAGCGTGCACGCTGCGGTCCATAGCTCCCACACACCAGCGGCTTCTGTGGGTGCAGGGCGCAGGAGGGGCGCCCTGGGCTGCGTTGGGACAAGCAGTAAGTTATACAGGGGGTTATCCCCTGTATATAGGGTCCCCAGCTAGTTTTTAGGGTATTATATATTTATATAATTGAGTGGGCTTAAGCGCGCCGGGAGGGGGCGGAGCTTAGCCCTCACAGAGGAGTCAGCGCCATTTTCCTCAGGTCCCCACCAGGATTTACTGTATAGTAAGAAGGAGGGGGGGCACAGAGTGTTTAATGCTATATGGGTGTCATATAGCATTATGTTTAATAATGGACGCATAATCCTTGTTGTGATACATAAACTCACTGTTTCCCTGTTTATTACCCACTATCGGTTAGTCGACATATGTCGACAGGTGTGAGGGCTTTGTCACAAGCTGCTGTGGGGATAACTGTCGGCTTCGCCGACGCTTGGCGGTACTTGCTTCGAAAAATTAAGTATTAGCAGGTTGGTTTTGTGTGCTTGAAAACAAGTAAACACGCTAGGGGAGACACAGTTGTTTGTGGATGCCCTGTCGGCATCAACGGTATTTCCGGGTTAAAAAAATTAACAGGCTGTTATTGCCTTGTACCTGTATTTGTATATATGTATATGTGGGGGGAGTGTTATTGAAATTGTATATGTATACTTCCCTCAGACCTAGGGTGGCCAATCTCTGGATCGGCGGGATCCCGGGATTTGAGGCCAAAAATGCCGGGATTTGAATCCCGGAATTGGAGCCTCCAATCCCGGGATTCACGGGATTAAACTGCGCATGCGCATTGTGTTTTTCTTGTCCGGGCAGCGCTGCTGAGCACAAGCGCTCGGCTCAGCCTCAGACGCTGCCCGGCCCTGGCTGTGCGTGGCGTGCGCATCTCTCACCTTACCTCCGGTGGCCCGCAGCATCTACTCTTCAGCTGCCTTCCAGCCCACCTGATCAATGGAGGAGGCCGGCCCCAGCTGCCCGGCTGCGCGCGCGTGACGTCAACGAGGTCACGCTGCGCATCCGCACACCTTCCCTCCGGCGGCCCGCCGCATCTGGGCTGCATCGTGGCTGCCCTCCAGCCCGCCTTCTATGATCTTAAATGGAGGAGGACGCCGCCAGACTGTGCTCATGCCTGTAGTGAGTATGTTATTATTTTTTTAATCTAAACTTGAAATGGGCTGGGGTGGGAGAAAAATGTAATCACAGTTCAATCCCGGGAATCCCGGGATTGAGAATTTTCAATCCCGATTCCCGGGATTGAAAAAATGCCCCGGGATTGGCCTCCCTACTCAGACCCCTCGGGGTTCCAAGATTATTATGATTTTTTGGCCGCTTACTATTCCTTGCTGTCGACATTTACTCAGTTTCTGTCGACCATAACGTTCCTAGTAGATACACATCGGGGGCACGTCAGTACATGGTCATACACATTCACAACACATTACTGTCACTAGGGACCTGACGGGTCTGGACAATCCACTTGCGTATAGGTTATATCTATATGTGTGTGTGTATATATATATATATATATATATATATATATATATATATATATATATATATATATATATATTTATATATATTTATATATGCATGGTTTGGATATGTGTGTTTTATTGTGTATTACATTATGTATATCCATGAGTGCTGAGATAATGGTTTTCTTCTCATATGCTGATCGCTCTGTTGATTAAGCTCTAGATTGGCCGTGACGAGTTGGTTTTCGATACTCTCAAGGAGTCCGAATATTATTCTCTTCCCGACGCGGAGGGAACATTACGGCAGTCAACTCCTGGTCGACGCAGAGCCCGGTCGCAAAGGATCATACACAGGAAGCTAAGTGATATTTTATTTCTATACTTTGGCCTTATTTGCACTGTATGCACTTGAGGGAGTGTTGTATTCGGGTAGGCATCCGATAGAATTACCCTACCCAGAGTGGGTAAGCTTGCTTATGTTGATTCTACTTTATAACATTGCAGCAGGCTGCCGCGTGACAGCAGGAGGTGTAGCTGGGAAAATGCTGAGGTTGTCTCCGAAATATATTCGAGGGAGGTATACAGCTGTTTGGTGAGCCCTCTGTTCAGTCACTCTCGGCGGATACAACTGGTAAGTCTAACTTCGTGAGTTAGCCTCCTTCACAACGGTTGGTGACGCATTCTTTTGTGGGACGCAGTCGTTTTAATCGGTTCGATACCGTTCTTTTTTCCTTTTCTGTGCAGACAGTGGAAGGTTGAAAGGTAAGAGTTCTGCAGCCGTGGTAGGTTCGCAGAAGTGGATGTCGTTTTCTGTTTCCAACACATCCACCACTTGTCGCTGAGTCTATCTGGCTAGTTCCCACTCCGGTGAGCACTCGTCTACTAATTTCAGTTAGTCCAGGAATAGACTAAGACTTGTGAGTTATTTATAGAATCCAAAAGGGGAGCATTCTGAGTTACAGTTGTTCCCCTTACTGTTTTTCTAATAGATCTTGCCGTTCCCCTCTGGATGGGGAGGTAGTACGCTACGTCATACGGAGGTGCGTCAGGTTCAGGACGTTGTCCCTGTATAAAGGTGCAAATCGTTGTTTCTCTCTGTTCTTCGACACAGGGATTGGCTGTTGTTCCCACCGACACAGTTGTCGGAGGTGGGTTTCAGAGTAGATACTGACCGGTTAATGGCCCTCATTCCGAGTTGTTCGCTCGCTAGCTGCTTTTAGCAGCATTGCACACGCTAAGCCGCCGCCCTCTGGGAGTGTATCTTAGCTTAGCAGAATTGCGAACGAAAGATTAGCAGAATTGCGAATAGAAATTTCTTAGCAGTTTCTGAGTAGCTCCAGACTTACTCCTACATTGCGATCAGTTCAGTCAGTTTCGTTCCTGGTTTGACGTCACAAACACACCCAGCGTTCGCCCAGACACTCCCCCGTTTCTTCAGACACTCCCCCGTTTCTTCAGACACTCCCCCGTTTCTTCAGACACTCCCCCGTTTCTTCAGACACTCCCCCGTTTCTTCAGACACTCCCCCGTTTCTTCAGACACTCCCCCGTTTCTTCAGACACTCCCCCGTTTCTTCAGACACTCCCCCGTTTCTTCAGACACTCCCCCGTTTCTTCAGACACTCCCCCGTTTCTTCAGACACTCCCCCGTTTCTCCCAGAAACGCCAGCGTTTTTTCGCACACTCCCAGAAAACGGCCAGTTTCCGCCCAGAAACACCCACTTCCTGTCAATCACACTACGATCACCAGAACGATACAAAAGCTTTGTTCTGCCGTGAGTAAAATACCTAACTTTTGTGTAAAATAACTAAGCCAATGCGCTCTGCGAACCTTGCGCAGTAAGCGACTAATCGCAGTACAGCGAAAATCGGCAACGAGCGAACAACTCTGAATGACCCCCAATGTTCGGTGTTTTTCCTGTGGAAAGAGGTCTGAGGATCCAGAGTTGGATCAGCTTTGCTGGGACACTTCATCAATATGTTCTGTTACTAAAACAGATGGGTGCGGCTTACAAGGCCTGTTTTGGTGAGCAGGTCTACTTGCCAGAGTGGCTTTCAAGGGGCCAGTTGGACTTGTGGTCCGGGTCTCACCTGCACATTCACCGGAATATAATCCTAAAGGCCAGGACATCACTCCTGTGGTGTTTGCTCGGTCCTCTCCTTCTAGAGGGATGAAGGTTCGGGATCCAGGTTTAGATCCTGGTGTCCGTGCATACAGATCTCCGAGGCTGGGGAGCAGTCCTTGCAAGGGACGTATTTCCAGAGGTTAAGGTTAAGTTGGAAAGCTTGTCTGCAATAAGCTTTCTTGTTTTAAGAGATATTTTTGAGGAATGTATTCTTCGTGTTCGGCCCATGTTAGGTCTGCCAGACCACTTGTCAGCAGTGGCGTAAGTAAGCCGCTATGACGGAACAAGGAGCAAAGCGGCAATGGCAGAAGATGCACAGTTTTGCCGTGGGGCGAAAAGTCTGGTAAACACTATATTAGCAGTATTCGTTCCGGTGGTAAGCGAAGGAGATATAGATTTCCTCGGCTGACGCGATCTCCATCCGGGAAAAATTCAGTCATCGAGAAGTTTTCACAGACGTGACAACTTTTTGTGGAGGGTCGCAATTGGTCATGTTGGCGTCTCGCTTCAACGAGAGGCCTCAGGGATATTGTTTCAGGTCAAGGGACACTCAAGCTGTAGCAGTGGACACCCTCGTGACACCGTGGGTGTTTTTAGTCGGTCTGTGTGGCCTCTCCTCTTTCACTTTTTCTGAAGGTGATAAACGTAAGAAGAACAAAGGTTCAGGCGATCCTCTCGGATCTGATCTAGCCAAGGAGGGTTTGCTATCCAGTTTTTCATGATTTGCTCATGGGAGATTCCTTCCCTCTTCCTTTACGTGAGGAACTGTTACAACTAGATCAGGGCTTGTATCAAGACTTACCGCGACTGCGTCTGACGGCGTGGCGGTTGAATGCCATATCCTAAGCCGGAAGGATGTTCCCAGTGAAGCCATTTCCTCAATGTTTCAGGCTAGGAAAGAAGTAATGGCAAAGCCTTACTGCCGTGGTTGGCGTAATTCTGTGTCTTGGTGTGAATCCAGCCGGTGTGGATGCAGGCCTACAGTTATGCTTCATTTCGGTGCAGTATGGCCTTATTATTTTCTTTTATTTCTCTCTTGGAAAGTGGTCATGCTATTGGCTTTGGCGTCCGCAAGGCGGGTGTCTGAAGTGGTGGTTTTGTCTCACAAGAGCCTTGATTGATCTTCCATGTGGATAGAGAGGAAATGTGAACTCGGATTGTAGTTCTGCCAAAGAGTGGTTTCTGGGTTTCGCAGAAAAGTCTTTTTGATGCTGGTGGTTACTTAGGCATTAGCTGATTCAAAGTCTCTCGGTGTTACCGGGGATTTGATTATTTAGGTCGCCAGTTTGGAGAAACAGAGGCTCTGTTTGTCCGGTATACTCCCAACATGCTTGGGGCGACTGCAGTATGCAGTCTGTTACACGCTGAATCTGTGATACGATTTGGCATGTTTGTTCTACGGTTGGATTGCCGTGACCGAAGTCGGTGGAAGCCCATTATAATGGAAAGATGGGCTCTTCTTGGGCGGATGCCTGAGGAGTCTCGGCGGTTCAACTTGGCCGAGCGGATTATTGGTCGGGATCAAACGCTTTTGCTGTGCTCTACGAGTTTGATACCCTGATTGTTGGGGACCTTTTTGTTTGCTCATTCGGTGCTGCAGAGTCGTCCGCACTCTCCCGCCCGTTTTGGAGATTTGGTATAAACCCCATGGTCCTTTTGGAGTCCCCAGCATCCTCTAGGACGTATGAGAAAATAGGATTTTAGTACCTACCGGTAAATCCTTTTCTCTTAGTCCGTAGAGGATGCTGGGCGCCCGTCCCAGTGCGTACGGTGTCTGCAGTTAGTGTTTTTGGTTACACCCTGGTGGTGTGTCTTCTCTGTCAGGCGGTTGCTACCGTTTTTCATGCCATTGCATGCGGGGTCTTATTTTTGCTTATGTGGACACACGGTTTGTGTTACATATTCTCTCAGCATGTGGCTGTGTTTTGTTCATGCCGTGGGCTGGTATTCTACTGAATGCCACGTTCTACAGTGTGTTTGAGGTGTGAGCTGGTAGGACACTCACAGTGTTTATAACAATAAATTCTTTCCTCGAAATGTCCATCTCTCCTGGGCACAGTTTTCTAACTGAGGTCTGGAGGGAGGACATGGAGGAGCCAGTTCACACCCAGTTTAAGTCTTTATAGTGTGCCCAAGCTCCTGCGGATCCGTCTATACCCCATGGTCCTTTTGGAGTCCCCAGCATCCTCTACGGACTAAGAGAAAAGGATTTACCGGTAGGTACTAAAATCCTATTTTTATTTTTTTTATTTTTTTTGTCTGTGTTAAAGAAATTAGTACCTATCTGGTTCTAAATTGACTCTGTGATTTGGAATTATACCTAGCTACCTTTCCTTATAGGTTAATGTTATGTCAGGGTTACTATAGTATATCCAATTTGGTCACAAGCATTTTAAATGCCTGAGTTACTGTTTTTATTCCACTCTCCAGCAGGCATTAGGTGGCTGAATTATCTTTTAAGGCTCACAAATGTTTGTTAGGTCGCATTTATGTACAGGAGCTCTGTATTGCTATAATATCCAGGGCTGCATAAAAATCTGATTTATTTTAATTAAAAAAAAAATCTGATTTACTTGATTTTAAATCCTGCTTTTATTGATTTTTAAATCAGATTTTTGGGATTTAAATAGGATTATTATTTTTTTTTTTTAAGTAACCTGTTTAATTTGAGATGTTTCCACCTTGTTTTAGAAATACATGAACAATTCTTGAAGTGAGAACAGTAACATAATGAACTCAGTAATAGAATAAATACACCATAAACGGTTGCATCAAGAAGTGCAATCAGGCTCTGATTTTCACCCAGTTGTCCGAGTCAAACATGTACATGTCTTTGTCCACGTCCTCACGTTTGTCCTCAACCGAAAAGGCTCTGTAGCAGGCAACCAGCTTAGCTGCTTTTTCATTTCCCAATCTGTTGCTTGTTTTTGATTGTATAAAACTGTACGTTGAAAAAATCCTTTCAGTTCCTGCACTTGAAACTGGTGAACATCTGCTTCAGAAGATTTATTACAGAAGTGTCTAACTGAAGTTGAGCTGCGTAGGACATCCACCAGGCTAGAGGAAATACTTGGCGTAGTGTCCACTTCAAACCTGTATTGTGCAAATGCTTTCATGGATACACAAAAGTTGATGACTGGCATAATTTGACGATTATTGACATGGGCAAACTCTATAGCTGTCTCGGTTTCATCAGGACTAAGCTTTTTTTCCCCTGTGCCTAGGCTCAAGTAGATTAGCCAGCAGGTAGGCATCTGTGAGTGCAATATTAGCTCTTGCCTTTGCCATCTTTATTACAATGATGTGATGCCCAATCTCTTTAAGATCATGTAACAGCTTCTTCCACACTTGTACGACCTCACTGATTGTGCATTGCGTCTTTGTGCATGATCCAGGGCTACAGCTACAGGTTTCAGTCGAGCCAAATAATCTTCAGCAGTCGCTTAATGCCAAACTTATTAACTTTGTTAATAATGTCTTATGGGATATCATCTTTGTTTTCATCACATACTCTAACAAGAATGGGCCAGTATTTCAGAAAGGACTCCAAGCAGATTGCCATAGTATTCCAGCGTACGTCACTTGGTTCTATATACAGATGGGTCCATGTTTATCTTGACCTTTAATAGGATTAACCGAGACTGGGCAGTCGGACTTAATCCCCTGCTGTAATGACTTAATCCCTGCTGTATTGTTCTCTGTATTGTATTGCAGCTGAGAACAATAGATGAAGGGTTTATGTTCATAAACCATGTTGTGCCTAGGCGCAGCAAACTAGCCAAGATAACCGTGGGACCCATCTGTACTTGACATCCATTATTCTTCCCAACTGAGATAAAAAAAAAAAAAAAAATACTGCCCCCACCTACTAGTCTGTCTCTTTCTAAGCAAAAGTTGTAGTTTAACGATTTGATTTAAATCCTGATTTAATCGTTTGATTTAAATCGTGCAACCATGATAATATCCCCTTAATTTTCCAGTATTTTTATGTTTTCCTAATGGTAACTATAGTAACGCCTATGCAGATCAATATCTACGTATGGTTTAATATCTGTTTGCTTATATTCGTCTGACATTGTAAAATGCGCTGTTCAGACTGTACAAGCCTCTTGTGTTTCTGCATAATGACTTCTAATAGGCACAATACATTATTCTCATTGTACCTGCTGTAATATAAACTGTGAGGTGAAATACAGAACTATAAAAGAACGCTGCTGAATGTTGATACAAACAAACCCTGTACATTACACCTATTTTCTTACTTTTTTGACTCTAGGGAAATGGGTTTAAATGCTATAGCGTGTTTAGGGTTGTTTTCCTATTGCACAGTGTAGAATTGGGAAACCTCCCAGTGATTCGTTCGGAACACTGGACCCTCGTCTTGACTCTGTAGTTTAAGTTGTACTACAAATCCCATGATTCACTGCATACTCATGCATATGTGCATGGCTCCCATAATCTGAAAATTAAAGACGTGACCTGAAGGTTGTGTGTGTTTTTTTTTTTATTTTTTTAACAAATAGAAAACCTTGTGACTTAAAGATTTTGTGCTTTATCAAATTAGGGGCCTAATTCAGATAGGATCGCTGGGCTGCGTTTTTTTGCTGCCCTGTCATCAGATAGTCGCCGCCTACAGGGGGAGTGCATTTTAGCTGTGCAAGTGTGCGTTTGCATGTATAGTTGAGCTGTTTGTGCAGTCCAGGACTTACTCTTCCAGTGCGATTGAATCCCCCTGATCGGGGGCGGAGCTGACGTCCGACCCCCTCCCTCAAAACTCTTGAGCCCGCCTGCGTTTTTCCGGGCACTTCCTAAAAAGTTAGTTACCACCCACAAATGGGCTCTTCCTGTCAATCACCTCGCGAATGCATCCTTCGCACCATCCTGTTGTGACCGCTGATGCCCGTTGTAGTTGTCTGACACGCCTGTGCATTGTGGCTCAGATGCATGCACAGTTCAGATCTGAACGCCCGCTGTGCGAAAACGCAGATCTGAATAAATAAATGAACCAGCGCTGGCTGTAAAAAAATAAAAAAATAAAAATAAAATAAACACACACACACACACACACACACACACACACACACACACACACACACACACACACACACACACACACACACACTTGCTTAAAAGAAAATCAAAATTTATTCCATAAACTCATAAAAAACATAGTGTGTAATATATACCCTTCTATCTATGTAAATAGGCTAAAATCATATATAGACACCTCCCTAAACCAGATCTTAATTTCAAGTCCACTCATATATTATGTGGTTCCAGAAATTTTTGGCTTGTACAACCTCCAGTCCAATGCAGTCACTTTTATATAGTAGTATTTACCAGAGCGATGATGATCCCTTGATGATGCATCAGCCTTAGGAATAGTCCATTTGTGTAGCTGAAGGGATGAGTTGGAAAAAGTGCTGTATTACGAAGTTCAATGGTGGAGTGATGTCCAAAAGGTTGCCAATAGAGAAGCCTCAAAGTCCAATTAATTGCAAAAGAGTGGAATCTGATTCGGATGGATGGTGAAGAGTGAGGGCTCAACGCATTTCACTGGTTCTTAAGCATCCAGCTTCCTCAGGAGCATAAAAGACCATCCCTATACCAACTGCTACTGGCTGCGCACTTGTATATTTTCTTTCTTAGCGATCAGATCTGAACTACCCTCAAGGTGTGAGTCTGCCAATGCTAGTTTGTCTCATGAAACTCGCAGAATATGCACAAATGCGCATACCTATGAAATGCCTATTTGTAGTACTCGCGGCGATGGTGTGCAAATTTTCTACAAAATGCGACCTGGGAGAAGTGCTTAAAAAAGGGGGGAAACCTTCTTGGACCCCCAAAAAGTGACAACTTGTCAGAATCATATAGAAGGCTGTCAGTGGGAATACGGAAAGTTGGTTGTGTTTTTTTAATAAAAATGCTAAAAAGCAAACCAATTAAGATGAAACCTCCAAAAAAAGGTGATTTTGAGGTAATTTGAGGCTGCTTTAAGTGTTTCAAATAAAATGATATAAAGCAATTATTTTTCATTGAAATACTTTTAAATTAAATTAAGGGTGCTTATAAAATGCTGATTTTGGGGTAATTTGAGGCCATTTTTGTTTTTTAACTCCAAGTTCTTGATTAGTAATTAGGGAGGTGTCCAAGGAGTTCTGAACCAAGTGCTGACATTTTTACGTTACAGTAAAGCTTTTTCCCTACCGTTTCTCACCTTCAGGAGGGTATACACAAATGCAAATTTCCTCTGACAAAGCAATGCCAGTCTGGAATTGGATTGCATGTCGAATTTGTTGTGCAAGTTAACCGTTAAAACTGCTTGCACAAGCCAACTCGCATCTAATTGGTTTGACCCCTTTGAGTGGGGTAGAAAATAGGGACTGTCCTGATATTCATGGGCACATAAGAGCCTTTGGTAAACGTTTTGATAAGGTTAGGTTGGAAAACTGCAATCTACAAACAGCTGACAGATTTTTTTTATTTTTTATTTAAATCCACCCAGGTAAATACAAGTTGTGTATAAACCTAGTTTCAGTGAGTGATATATTCGTACTATAGCTGACAGGAGTACAGCTGTTCCCTCAACTTTTTAATTTGTATGATTTTTTTTTTATTTTTATTCTTTTTTGGATAAAATGGTTTTTGGTAATATTTTTTAATTTACACAATTACTCAAATGTTTATAGTTTACCACTAGAGAAAACAGTTTCTCCAGTGCTACAGCCAGTTGAAATAGTAGCTTCAATCTAAAGGTTTTTAAAGTTTTTAATTGCAATAGTGTCCCATTTATTTATTTTTATTTATTTACAGGTTCTTATATAGCGCAGCAAATTCTGTTGCGCTTTACAATTGCATAACATTGTCAGGTTTAGATTACGTAATAATATAGGAGCCCCAATTTTAAAATCATTTTGTGTATGGTCAAGCACCATGTACACATTCACGCATGCACCTATGATTGCATACCCCCCAACATTTTACACACACAAATTGGTACAAATTCGAAAAGGAAGGGGTGGTCATAGGTAAAGGGTTTTTCCTATTCTTTCAATGTAAATTTGGAGAACCAAAATTTGGTACAGACCATAAAAAAAAAAAAAGATACTGTACCTGCCAAAAAGGTACAGTTGGGGGGTATGCGATTGTCCTCTGCCGTTTGGCCTTCATATTAAAATAAAGTTAACTGTTGTGATATATCTTATGGTTTAGGCTGCGTGAGCCAAGAAAGCGCTTGTATGGTTGTTTTTCTTTGACTCTCTTTACTAAAATTGTCACTGTTAGACTCTCTTTTGTCATAGATTAATGTTTCATACACCTAACCCTTCCTCGACAAATGCTCTATAGAATTGTGAAAATCGCCTCAAAATCCGCCCAGTTCTCGAAATTATCCCAAACAAACAGATGCCTATTGTGAACTTTATTTTATACTCTGTAGAGATTAAGGGGTACTGTATATTCAATTGAAGTCGGATCCATTCCAACATTCATTTCTCGGAATGGATCCGACAAGGGCTATTCAATGCCATCTCAATTCGACTTTTAAAAATGTCAAATTGATATGCGGGAGCTGTGACGGGCAGAGCAGCGTTACAGCCGCCGCTCATGGTGAGGTCTCGCTTGCTGGAGCTGGGTGGACGCTGCTGTGACACATCCTCCGGCCACGCTGCTATAGCCGCTGCTGTAGCGCTGGTCTCCTCCTGCACCTCGCGGATCAGCAGCTATGCAGCCGATCCACGTGCTTTTCGACAAGTTGAATTCCTCGATTTGTTGAATAATTTGGAGTTATATTGAATAGGTCGGAACCCCTTCCGACCTGAAAAAGTCGAAAACTGCCGTCTTTTCGACAGACTGCAGCTTTCGTCTTCAATTGAATATACCCCTCTATATATCTTTAAATATTTAGCAGTGCTTTATAGAGAATACTAATCTTTCACATTACTCTCTGCCGCAATAAAACGTGCTTTCTGTTTTTCCGGAAACCCATGCAGACATGGGCATAACATGCAAAATCTATGCTGATAGAGGCCTAATTTAAGCTTCTAAAAATGGAAAGTGGTGCACATACTGTAGCTACCAAACTGATTCTCTCATTTCTCTAAGGACATCTGGAAAATGATAGAATCTGATTGGTTTTCATTTTTAGAAGCTTTAGTAAATGGAACCCATGACATGCTCCTGATATGCTTTAATAGTGTTCACTCTAGGATTTTTATGGCCAGAGTGCTGATTACTCAGGAGGGTACATTTTTATTTTGACGTAAACGGTTTATGCATTTTAATGTGTAAATTGACAATGTCTTATTTAAGGGTTTTTAGTTAATAGTTCTTCCCTGAAACACATTTTAGGGGCATATTCTATTAGGTGCAAGAATTTGCCCACAAAGTCTGCTGACTTTGCGCCCAATTTTGAATTACTGCAGGTATGTTCCGATTTTGTAAGCTAAATCCCGGAAGGGGTAATTTTAAATCAAAAAAATAAAAACCAAAGGGTTCTAAAGCAAATTGTGACAACTTTTTCTTAATATTTGGATTTGCTGTGAAGGTGCTCAAAAAAGTAAAAATAAATAAAAATAGAAACTCACCCAGTTGAATACTAACTAGTCAGGCAATATTCAGTTTGTGCTGATGGCTGCGAGTTACTGGGCTCCTGTTACTTACCATGCATGTTGTGCCAAAATGCACCAGGTTTCAACCGGTAAAGAGGCTAAACTTGTGCAGACTATTGAACGCGCTGTGTTTGGGCACCCAAAAGCCCAACTCTGACCGGATTTCTGCTTGCCACCTGAGAAGGGTGTGCAAGCAGAAATAATGGGCGCCCGCTAGGATTTTTATTTTTTATTTGTATAGCTCCTGTCAGTTTAGATGGGAACTGGGACTAAAAGAAAAAGAACCACTGAATCCCCCCCCCCCCCCCCCCTGAGTATGCACCCCCGGTGTACTTGGTACTAGGCCTTTTTAAACATGTGGTGGTTTACCTGCTTTACGATTATGCCTCCTGTAGTAGGAGGGGTTCAGGTAGGTGTTATCCCTTCCAGCTGCTAGTCACTGTTATGACTTCTGGTGCTGGAGGAGGGGTGTTATTGCTATAGGCAGAGTCTGGGTGCAGAGGACTTTTGTGTCCTGACACTAATAGGGTGTCTGAGACCCCTCTCATGGAAGCTGGCCTGCAAGAGGGAAGTACATATCTGGCATCAGTGGAGCTGCAGTGGCTACCACAGTGAGAAGCCTACTCTGGAGTTCGGACAGGGTTCTAAGAAGAAAGGAGGAGCATTGGGGAAAAATGGCTGTATAGAGAAGCTCCTGCCACCTCTAGCACAATATATAAATGTTACATTATTCTTACAGCATATTGTCATTTATTTAGTCCTCCTATATCTTCTCATACATGTGCTGTACAGTATGGCAAAAAAAAAAATAATCTGGCGAATAAATTTGACACAGCACAGTTGGCTGGTTAAAACCACCTTGGTTTAACCCAAATGTTAAAAAAGCCAGAGTTTTTTTTTTTTTTTTAATTTTGTGATTTTATTTAAAAAAAAAAAAAAAAAAACGATTATACCAAAAAAAAAAATATATATATATATATATATATATATATATATATATATATATATATATATATATATATATATATATATATATATTTTTTTTTTAATTCAAAATGGTTTTTAATGCCAGTGGCATGCCCAACACTATTGCTTAACTTCTCGTGTGTGTTTTCGATGAAAAGTGCTTTTGCATTTTCCGTTTTGTTACTACAGGTTGAGTATCCCATATCCAAATATTCCGAAATACGGAATTTTTGGAGTGAGAGTGAGCTAGTGAAACTTTTGTTTTCTGATTGCTCAATGTACACAAACTGTTTAATACACAAAGTTATAAAATATATTGTATTAAATGATCTACAGGCTGTGTATAAGGTGTATATGAAACATAAATGAATTGTGTGAATGTACACACACTTTGTTTATTGCACAAAGTTATTAAAAATATTGGCTAAAATGACCTTCAGGCTGTGTGTATAAGGTGTATATGAAACAAAATTGCATTCTGTGCTTAGACTTGGGTCCCATCGCCATGATATCTCATTATGGTATGCAATTATTCCAAAATACGGAAAAATCCGATATCCAAAATACTTCTGGTCCCAAGCATTTTGGATAAGGGATACTCAACCTGTATTCAGATTTATTTAGCAGTAATAAGTAGGACTAATGCTTAATATTAACTTGTTCTTATTTTCAATTTTATCTGTGTGTGTCCTTTTTGTATGCTTAGTCTATCCTCATATATTCAGGTGTAATAGGAATAATAAGCAGTAAAAAATGGTTTTATTGTAAGACGTAAAATAAATCCAATCAAAGCCTAGTAACTTTGTTAATGTTAGAAAGCATTAAAACATTGTTGATCAAGGTTCCTAACGTGATGCAGTAACAATACTGTTGGGATCCTGGCATTCAGGAGACCGATGCTGGTGAAATCCCAACCAATGCCGGGTATTCCCACTCAGTTGGTGGGTCTACGCCACCAACTGAGTGGGAATATAACCTGTGGTGAGCGAAGTAAGACACAAGGCCCAAAGTGTGGCACGTGCACTCGCTGCCGGGATTCTGAAAGATGGGATGCCGTTGTCGGTATACTGATGTGTTCTGTTTCTAATACATAGCAATGTTTCACAGTATTAATATGATTCACATTTGTTTTCAGTAAAGCATTAATGCAAAAAAAAAACAAAAAAAAAAACACTGGTCTAAACCCCAAAAAAGGTTTTTTTTTTTTTTTTTTTCATTAAAACTTTTTTGTTTTATTCCAACCCTGCACAGTAGTAATGTGAAATTCAGTTTGTACCACAATGAATAGCATGGCTGCTTGATTTATTTATGCGTCTTTAATTAATGAAATCGTGGAACATGAAGTATGTGAACACCCACCTATGATCAATTACTATGTAATGTTTACTGGGAAAACAAAACTTTTCTATGCGCCCATTTTTAGTGTAATTATTTTCATAATTACTTTTTTTTTTTTTTTTTTTTCATTGCTATCCATTAATTACTCTAATGTTTCTCTTACACTTTAGCAGAGTGATGTATTATTCCTCTACACGCATAATTAATAATAGTTTTTTTTTTTTTTTGCAAAAGTAAAGGGTCACAAAACCTGCACTGAAGTGCTGAATATGGCCTGTGTCAACACAAGAAGGAATTACTCATTGCTAGATTCCTTATCTCAGCTAGGCTAGTATTTGCATTCCCTGCCTGGGGCCACTATTGTAATTACACAGAGAAACAGGTCTTTAGTGGAAAACATCACAGGCCTGTCATGAGTAAACAGCATGATAACCCTTTTATGCTTGACACTTTCCAGGCATGAGGGGACACATACTAGTCTCTGCTAGGTTTAATGCTTCACCTTGTACCTCCCACCTTCTTTAATGGCCATGTTCCTACAACGCGCACACCAATTGGGCATCAGAGCACATGGCTCTCATCCCATCCCAATAAACAGGACATATACATGCATTGGGCACTACTGATGGTATAATGCAGAGGTTCCCAAACACTGTCCTCAAGACACCCCAACAGTCCTGGTTTTATTTTATTTTTCAATATTTATTTTTATTTTTTTTAAGACAAGAGTCAAGGGAAGGGATACAGAAAATAGGGAGGGAAATGGGTGGGGAGCACACTTCAAAATATTCATCTCCCGGAAGAAGACAAGATGGGGCAAACACAGCATTGTAACAAACATTTTGCAATACACAATACAGAGTAACAGCACATAGCAACAGCATCTGTTTATAAGAGAGAAAAAATCAGAAATGAATGCAAAGATTTAGGGCACCGTAAAAGAGGGTAGGCAACGGACGTTTCCAGCATTATTGAAGAAGAGAATCGCAATGGCAACTGTACATCCACATTATAATAAAGAAAAAATAAGATTATACACTAGTTCTGCAATCTAGCGATCCAATATTCATTTCATGGGAGCCATCGAATCAGGGGGTTGGAGGCAGAGAAGGAATAAAATCTGCCCGCTGTTTCATTTTTGATAGTGAGAATGGACATATTGTTCGACTTGGGCAATAGTTGGGATGTATGGAAATCGCTAATTTTGAGCAATCGGGGATTTAGTAGTAATTTAAAATGTGTCCCATTATGTATTTATCATTATATGAGAGGTCGCCACGATACAGATGGAATAACGCCAACACCGGGTTCGGGGTGATTGGGGTATTTAAAACTGTGGAAATAAGAACAAAAACTAGAGACCATAGTGTACGTAGGGCGGGGCACTCCCAGGAAATATGGAAGCGTGAGCCAACATTGCCACAATTGCCCAGTAAAGGTTCGCGTAAAATGGGGAGAATTTATGGAGCATTACTGGCGTAAGGTATAAACGATGTAATATTTTTTTTTTTTAAATGTTCCGAATGGGAAATACATTTTGGATATTTGAAAACCCATTTTAAGGATTGAACGCCATTCATCTTCCGTCAAAGATTCAGTTGATAAATACTGAAGGCTCTATCACTCCCTGTAAAGTGCTGATGCAGTATGATCTGGCAAGGGGTAGAGGGTGAGCATTACAGTACTCAGGGGCAGATTTATTAAGCCTGGTGAAGTGATAAAGTGGCAGGGGATGATGCTCCAGCCAGTCAGCTCCTAACTCATTTTTCAACCCAGCCTATAACATGGAAGTTAGGAGCTGATTGGCTGGTCATTTATCACCTTCCACTTTATCACTTCACCAGGCTTAATAAATCTGCTCCTCAGTGTTATGGAGAATCAGCGCATACAGAATACTTGTTTCATTTCGGGAAGGAGCTCTTTGGGTCCTGAGAGCTGCATTTGTTGAATAACAGACAACCAGCAATGCGTGTAGGGATCAAGCACCGAGGGGGATGCTGGCTCCCATCTTATTAAGAAAAGTAGGGTTGCGTGGTGGTCATGCTGCCAGTATCACTGTTTGTTTAATAGCAGTACAGCATAAAGAGATCAGAGCAGTCAATACCCTCATTTGCTCTGCTTTTTACTCCTTTTGCTGATCTAGTGAGTAACGCACACATTGCAAATTGATGCAATTTAGTTTTCTTTGGTTATGGTTGGGGCTGATATGAAATACTTCTACTGTACAGTACAAGAAGAGTTGTGTACACATCTTATCACACTGCAGACAGCCACTCTGAGCTGAAACCATATTCAACCTATTCGTTCACTGGGAACATGTGACCTCGATGAGGCACAACAGTTTTCTTCCTAAATTTCCCAGCTCAAAAAAAGAAACCCCCCAAAACGACAAACCCTGTTTTTCTCCCTGTATTTTGGTACGGCGCATGCTTTATTTGGCGCTTGATAATATACTTCTAATTTCCAGTGTGTTCCCTAAGGTTTCCCTATGTTAGTAAAACATTTCGTTTGTGTGTATTCCTATGAACAAAACTATAGCTGTTAATTGCCTTTGTGACCTATTTAACTTTTTTTTCGGTAATGTAATTTGCAGTTTTCAAATTATTGCAATAAATGTGGAATTGGACACTTGCCAAACGTGATTCAAAGGGGTTGTCACTTCGGACATAATTCTTTAATCACTCCCTGACTTGAAGAGCCAACACCTTCCATTCATAGCGTTTCAGTGGCGCTCAATGGAACTGTAAATGAGTATATATACTAATGAACCTTCTAAGGGGTCTATTTACTAAGTCTTGAATGGAGATAATGTCGCTGGAGATAAAGTACCAGCCAATCGGCTCCTAACTGCTATGCCACAGGCTGCGTTTGAAAAAATGACAGAAGCCGATTGGCTGGTACTTGATCTTCAATCGGCTTCTAACTGATAAGAGCAGAGAAGTGCCCATGGCAACCAATCAGCACTGAAGTAACATCTATAATTTGCATACTATAAAATCATACAGAGCTGCTGATTGGTTGGTTGATGGTGCAACTTCTCCACTGGCTCACTTTTCAACTCTTATCACTGCTTAGTAAATGTCCCCCTAAGTCGGGTATCCGCTTGGGGTCACCAAAGATGAGATCCTTATTTGCTGTTTGACAGTTGCATCATTTAATTAAAAAGTGGACTGCGCTTTTTAAAATATGACTGGTATATTTTAATAGAGTGTGTGCTTATACAGGTTGAGTATCCCTTATCCAAAATGCTTGGGACCAGAGGTATTTTGGATATGGGATTTTTCCGTATTTTGGAATAATTGCATAGCATAATGAGATATCATGGTGATGGGACTAGAGATGAGCGGGTTCGGTTCCTCGGAATCCGCCCCCCCCCCCCGAACTTCACCCATTTTACACCGGTCCGAGGCATACTCTGATTCTCCCGTATGGCTCAGTTAACCCGAGCACGCCCGAACGTCATCATCCCGCTGTCGGATTCTTGCGAGATTCGGATTCTATAAAAGGAGCCGCGCGTCGCCGCCATTTTTCACTCGTGCATTGGAAATGATAGTGAGAGGACATGGCTGGCGTCCTCTCACTTTGTTTCAGGGGGCTGCATATCTTTATTCTGGGGACCAGCAGTATTATAGGAGGAGTACAGTGCAGAGTTTTGCTGACCAATGACCACCAGTATTATACGTTCTCTGCCTGAAAAACGCTCCATATCTGTGCTCAGTGTGCTGCATATATCTGTGCTCACACTGCTTTATTGTGGGGACTGGGGACCAGCAGTATTATATAGGAGGAGTACAGTGCAGAGTTTTGCTGACCAGTGACCACCAGTATTATACGTTCTCTGCCTGAAAAACGCTCCATATCTGTGCTCAGTGTGCTGCATATATCTGTGCTCACACTGCTTTATTGTGGGGACTGGGGACCAGCAGTATTATATAGGAGGAGTACAGTGCAGAGTTTTGCTGACCAGTGACCACCAGTATTATACGTTCTCTGCCTAAAAAAACGCTCCATATCTGTGCTGCATTGTAGTATATAGTAGGAGTACAGTGCATAATTTTGCTGACCACCAGTATATAATATATAGGAGTACGGTACAGAAGGCCACTGCTCTACCTACCTCTGTGTCGTCAAGTATACTATCCATCCATACCTGTGGTGCATTTCAGTTTTGCACAGTTTGCTGACCACCAGTATATAATATATAGCATTACGGTACAGAAGGCCACTGCTCTACCTACCTCTGTGTCGTCAAGTATACTATCCATCCATACCTGTGGTGCATTTCAGTTGTGCGCAGTATATATAGTAGTAGGCCATTGCTATTGATACTGGCATATAATTCCACACATTAAAAAATGGAGAACAAAAATGTGGAGCGTAAAATAGGGAAAGATCAAGGTCCACTTCCACCTTGTGCTGAAGCTGCTGCCACTAGTCATGGCCGAGACGATGAAATGCCATCAACGTCGTCTGCCAAGGCCGATGCCCAATGTCATAGTAGAGAGCATGTAAAATCCAAAACACAAAAGTTCAGTAAAATGACCCAAAAATCAAAATTAAAAGCGTCTGAGGAGAAGCGTAAACTTGCCAATATGCCATTTACGACACGAACGGCTGAGGCCCTGGCCTCTGTTCATGGCTAGTGGTTCAGCTTCACATGAGGATGGAAGCACTCATCCTCTCGCTAGAAAAATGAAAAGACTTAAGCTGGCAAAAGCACAGCAAAGAACTGTGCGTTCTTCTAAATCACAAATCCCGAAGGAGAGTCCAATTGTGTCGGCTGCGATGCCTGACCTTCCCAACACTGGAAGGGAAGAGGTGGCGCCTTCCACCATTTGCACGCCCCCTGCAAGTGCTGGAAGGGAGCACCCGCAGTCCAGTTCCTGATAGTCAAATTGAGGATGTCACTGTTGAAGTACACCAGGATGAGGATATGGGTGTTGCTGGCGCTGAGGAGGAAATTGCCAAGGAGGATTCTGATGGTGAGGTGGTTTGTTTAAGTCAGGCACCCGGGGAGACACCTGTTGTCCGTGGGACGAATATGGCCATTGACATGCCTGGTCAAATTACAAAAAAAATCACCTCTTCGGTGTGGAATTATTTTAACACAAATGCGGACAACAGGTGTCAAGCCGTGTGTTGCCTTTGTCAAGCTGTAATAAGTAGGGGTAAGGACGTTAACCACCTCGGAACATCCTCCCTTATACGTCACCTGCAGCGCATTCATCATAAGTCAGTGACAAGTTCAAAAACTTTGGATGACAGAGGAAGCAGTCCACTGACCACTAAATCCCTTCCTCTTGTAACCAAGCTCCTGCAAACCACACCACCAACTCCCTCAGTGTCAATTTCCTCCTTACACAGGAAAGCCAATAGTCCTGCAGGCCATGTCACTGGCAAGTCTGACGAGTCCTCTCCTGCCTGGGATTCCTCCGATGCATCCTTGAGTGTAACGCCTACTGCTGCTGGCGCTGCTGTTGTTGCTGCTGGGAGTCGATCGTCATCCCAGAGGGGAAGTCGGAAGACCACTTGTACTACTTCCAGTAAGCAATTGACTGTCCAACAGTCCTTTGCGAGGAAGATGAAATATCACAGCAGTCATCCTGCTGCAAAGCGGATAACTCAGGCCTTGGCAGCCTGGGCGGTGAGAAACGTGTTTCCGGTATCCACCGTTAATTCACAGGCAACTACAGACTTGATTGAGATACTGTGTCCCCGGTACCAAATACCATCTAGGTTCCATTTCACTAGGCAGGCGATACCGAAAATGTACACAGACCTCAGAAAAAGAGTCACCAGTGTCCTAAAAAATGCAGTTGTACCCAATGTCCACTTAACCACGGACATGTGGACAAGTGGAGCAGGGCAGACTCAGGACTATATGACTGTGACAGCCCACTGGGTAGATGTATTGCCTCCCGCAGCAAGAACAGCAGCGGCGGCACCAGTAGCAGCATCTCGCAAACGCCAACTCGTTCCTAGGCAGGCTACACTTTGTATCACCGCTTTCCATAAGAGGCACACAGCTGACAACCTCTTACGGAAACTGAGGAACATCATCGCAGAATGGCTTACCCCAAATGGACTCTCCTGGGGATTTGTGACATCGGACAACGCCAGCAATATTGTGCGTGCATTACATCTGGGCAAATTCCAGCACGTCCCATGTTTTGCACATACATTGAATTTGGTGGTGCAGAATTATTTAAAAAACGACAGGGGCGTGCAAGAGATGCTGTCGGTGGCCCGAAGAATTGCGGGCCACTTTCGGCATTCAGCCACCGCGTGCCGAAGACTGGAGCACCAGCAAACAGTCCTGAAACTGCCCTGCCATCATCTGAAGCAAGAGGTGGTAACGAGGTGGAATTCAACCCTCTATATGCTTCAGAGGATGGAGGAGCAGTAAAAGGCCATTCAAGCCTATACATCTGCCTACGATATAGGCAAAGGAGGGGGAATGCACCTGACTCAAGCGCAGTGGAGAATGATTTCAACGTTGTGCAAGGTTTTGCAACCCTTTGAACGTGCCACACGTGAAGTCAGTTCAGACACTGCCAGCCTGAGTCAGGTCATTCCCCTCATCAGGCTTTTGCAGAAGAAGCTGGAGACATTGAAGGAGGAGCTAAAATAGAGCGATTCCGCTAGGCATGTGCGACTTGTGGATGGAGCCCTTAATTCGCTTAACCAGGATTCACGGGTGGTCAATCTGTTGAAATCAGAGCACTACATTTTGGCCACCGTGCTCGATCCTAGATTTAAAACCTACGTTGTATCTCTCTTTCCGGCAGACACAAGTCTGCAGAGGTTCAAAGACCTGCTGGTGAGAAAATTGTCAAGTCAAGCGGAACGTGACCCGTCAACAGCTCCTCCTTCACATTCTCCCGTAACTGGGGGTGCGAGGAAAAGGCTAAGAATTCCGAGCCCACCCGCTGGCGGTGTTGCAGGGCAGTCTGGAGCGAGTGCTGACATCTGGTCCGGACTGAAGGACATGCCAACGATTACTGACATGTCGTCTACTGTCACTGCATATGATTCTCTCACCATTGAAAGAATGGTGGAGGATTATATGAGTGACCGCATCCAAGTAGGCACGTCAGACAGTCCGTACGTATACTGGCAGGAAAAAGAGGCAATTTGGAGGCCCTTGCAGAAACTGGCTTTATTTTACCTAAGTTGCCCACCCTCCAGTGTGTACTCCGAAAGAGTGTTTAGTGCAGCCACTCACCTTGTCAGCAATCGGCGTACGAGGTTACTTCCAGAAAATGTGGAGAAGATGATGTTCATCAAAATGAATTATAATCAATTCCTCCGTGGAGACATTCACCAGCAATTGCCTCCAGAAAGTATACAGGGACCTGAGATGGTGGATTCCAGTGGGGACGAATTAATAATCTGTGAGGAGGGGGATGTACACAGTGAAAGGGGTGAGGAATCGGACGATGAGGAGGAGGTGGACATCTTGCCTCTGTAGAGCCAGTTTGTGCAAGGAGAGATTGATTGCTTCTTTTTTTGTGTGGGCCCAAACCAACCAGTCATTTCAGTCACAGTTGTGTGGCAGACCCTGTCGCTGAAATGATGGGTTGGTTAAAGTGTGCATGTCCTGTTTATACAACATAAGGGTGGGTGGGAGGGCCCAAGGACAATTCCATCTTGCGCCTCTTTTTTTTCTTTCATTTTTCTTTGCATCATGTGCTGTTTGGGGACAATTTTTTTGAAGTGCCATCCTGCCTGACACTGCAGTGCCACTCCTAGATGGGCCAGGTGTTTGTGTCGGCCACTTGGGTCGCTTAGCTTAGTCATCCAGCGACCTCTGTGCAAATTTTAGGATTAAAAGTAATATTGTGAGGTGTTCAGAATAGACTGAAAATGAGTGGAAATTATGGTTATTGAGGATAATAATACTATGGGATCAAAATGACCCCCAAATTCTATGATTTAAGCCAGTGGTTCCCAAACTTTTTTGAATCACGGCGCCCTAGAGTATCAGAATTTTTATCACGGCACCCCTAGTCCAAAAGTTTCTAATTTATAAAAAATATGAAATTAAGTAAATTATGTTTATATGTCATACTTAGGTTCAGTTATGTGGTGAGGGACAAGATTTGCTTCTGTTTGTACACATATTTTATGACTGCCAGCCACAAGTACTAGTTTTTCCTATTACATGGATAATAAATATTTTGAATTGGTTCTGGACCACCAATCCGAGGCACCCCTGCAAGTGTCCCGCGGCACCCCAGGGTGCCACGGCACACAGTTTGGGAACCACTGATTTAAGCTGTTTTTGAGGGTTTTTTGTAAAAAAACACCCGAATCCGACAAAAAAATTTCAGGGAGGTTTTGACAAAACGCGTCCGAATCCAAAACACGGCCGCGGAACCGAAACCAAAACACAAAACCCGAAAAATGTCCGGTGCACATCACTAGATGGGACCTAAATCTAAGCACGGAATGCATTGCTGTTTCATATACACCTTATACACACAGCCTGAAGGTAATTTTAGCCAATATTTTTTTTAACTTTGTGCATTAAATTAAGTGTGTGTACATTCACACAATTCATTTATGTTTCATATACACCTTATACACACAGCCTGAAGGACATTTAATACAATATTTTTAATAAATTTGTGTATTAAACAAAGTTTGTGTACATTGAGCCATCAAAAAACAAAGGTTTCACTATCTCATTCTCACTCAAAAAAGTCTGTATTTCGGAATATTTGGATATGGGATACTCAACCTGTATAATGAAAGGCTAAATTTACTATTTGTCACTTTTAAAATCTGTCACATCTTAAGCTGATGGTTATAAAGTGGCAATTACATTTAATACAGAAACAGCTGTGTTTTGTATTGACCATAGTTGCCCCAATTTGAATCCAGCGGTGGCTTTGGAAAGGGCTGTGTAGTAAATGTATCAAGAAGAGTCCATGACTGCACAGAGAAATCTTGGAGGCTGTCCCTTTTTGGCCTCTAGGGAGTGGTTTAATTGTTTCTGGGTGTTGTAGCTCCCATCTAAAGTGACCGGGAGCTATTCAATCTCTTGCGCAAACAGCCGGAGACTACACTTATCGCAGCAGAGAGCATAAAATAGGACTTTGGTGCTGGCAACACACTACTGAGGTACGCCCGGCACTTATCGCGGGGAAAGCTGCTTAACACCGCTAATCCCGTGCATCAGGGCACAAAAAAGCGAGCATTGTGGGAATTAACTGCTTCCATGTGGTACAATTGAATAGCTCCCTGTCAATTTATACAGAAGCTACAATAGCCAGAAATAATTTACTTGCCCCCTTTGTGTCTATGGTGACAGTACGGTGTTAACTTTGGCACGATACATTTCTTGCAGGGCTTGCTGGAATTTATAGTACCTCAAAGCCTAGAGAATCGTAGACTGTGTCAGGGTGGCATAATGTGAATTGTGTGCCACCATACAGGTAGTTGCTCAAACCTACTGTGACAAATCGAAACCTGTTATAACTGTCATTGCCGTAGCCTAAATATGACCTACAGTATTAAATTAGTAAAAATCTTCCTAAACAGACTTGGACTGTGCTGGCATCTTCTCTCTGGTGGATAAACCACAGCAAGTCCACAGATAGAGAAACTAAATACAAACATTGTAGGAGACAGCAGGAGGGAGGGTGGGGGACCAAACTCTGGGGCCTGTCTCTAGAAAGTAGAATTAGCTGCTCTGTATCAGTTGTTGAACCCAGACTGCAAGATAAACTCATTCTTCCCTGTAATGGTTTTATGAGGTCGAGTCCTCTCTAATGGGGAGGAGAGGAGTCCAGGATTTAGGGAGTTTGAAGTTTGTTATTTGGTCTGGCATGCTTTCCCTTTGAAATAAGATCACTCTCAGTCCTGCTTTCCTCAGGAGGTCCCTCTGCTGTTGAAGAGTAGGAGTGGTGATAATACAGAGTTCGCTTTTTTTGCTGGCGCCAGAATGACTGTTTATCTGGAGATCTCGCCAATTACAGCTGCTTTCTTAAAGCTGCAGTCACCACTACCCCCCCTCCCTACTGCTTTCGTTCAGGGACTCTGTCCTAGGAAATGGCATCTAGTTTCTCAGCAAAGCTCTGTAATAAGCTGTAGGAGGGAGGCCAGCCCTGACTCTGCTTCCCATCTCCACTCCTGTACCCTTTCTTCTGATCTTTTCTGGATCTGCAGTGTGTTTTACTTTTTACCAGTTTCTGGCTGAGGTGACTTTGTTGGTCTGTGTGTAGACTGAACACTACAATTTACTCCCATTTAGTCACTGTTGATTGGAAATCCATAAAATACAATCTGCGCATGTGTGCGCACGCTACCTGATCTGTCACTTTTATCCATCAGTATATGCACAGACTGCCATACTTTCAGGAATAATAATCCTCTTCTTGATGTGTAGAATGTAGAACATGTGTGCTACAAACACTGCCCTATGTACAAACATTCAGTCTGCCTGTATAGTTGCTGTGGTTGACGGTAACATTATTACGCTTTAATCCATTTCATTAAATAAGCACTTGAAATGAATTTAATGAGTCTGTGTACTGCAGAGTTGATGTTGTATAGTCATTGTTCTGTTTTACTATTTGTTCAAACTGACTATCTCTTGTTTTCCTTTTTCTGCAGAATCGCCGCCTCCTCCATATTCACGTCTCTCTCCAAAGTTTGAGCAAAACCCTCTGGGTGAGTCTGATTGATCATTTTCTTAATTACCACTGGGATGTCCGCTATGAAATGTATAATGCCCCTTTTCCACCTGAGTACCGGGTCCGATCCAGAATGTTTAACCCTGGCTACAACCCGTGTCGGCCCCGCCATTTCCACTGCACTTTGACACAGGTTATTCCCGGGTCGGATCTGTTTCCACTTAACCTGGGTAAGCTCTGTAAAAGCTATTGATGTCACTTGTTACTCAGGTCTGAAAACACGGGTAATGACCGTTTCCACTGCACAATTACCCGGGTCGTTACCGTGTTCAACCCAGGTAGCTACCCGGGTAGGATTCCAGGGTCACTCAACCCGTGTTGAGCCGTTTCCACTTAATAAAAACCCATGTTGATGCACGCCCCCGTGCAAAAACACTGGTAAATTTAGCTAGTGGAAAAGTGGTATAAGTTATCAGCGGCTACTGAAAGCTGCAGGAAGAATGGTGTACAAATGGCAGCTATTATCATTTTCATCATCTTCATGTTATTGTCTCAGTGAATTGTTCAAGTAATTGCAATTATAGAAAATTGGGGACTTTACCAGTTGATCTCGGTGTAGAATTTTGTTACGCCTCTTATTTATAATATTAGTTGAAATATGAAGAAAACTGGAAATTAGAGTGGCAGAATACTAGTGCGGTCTGGTAGTGTGTGCAACTTAATTTTTCTGGCACAAACATTGTAGTTATGTGAGTGGGAGTGTAAATATGGACCTGTGTTTTTCTACTTGTTTATCTCATCAGTGTTGTGGTTTTTTGTTGTTGTTTGCTTGTCTTATCTGCTGGCAGTCTATTCCACGCACCCACTATGTTTTCAGTAAACTGTTTACATTCTAGGTTTTCTACATGATCGCTTCTACTGGTTGAAATATTTAAATGTAATGTTTTGTTTTATTACATCTCGCTTTTGATTTTAACCTTGGTCCCAACACTGAGAAAGATACTGGTCACATGTTGCTCTACATGCAGCTTTATCAGACGAGATGCCAGCTAATTTTATCAAAATCTGTGTGTTGGTAAATGAAGCCTCGTTGTGAACACAATAATGCTGCGTGTTCGGGGCCTGATACATAGTTCTATAGTATAACACAACTGCCAGGTAGCGGCTGTGCAATACCATCTAGCTAATTTTCTAATGTTGCAGGAAGCGTCTGAAGAAAAAAGTCTACACATTTCAGCATCGTAGATCCAAGTTCTGCATCTGAAGATGCAGCACAGGATCATCATCGCAACCATCTGGAATACCTGGCGATGGCCGCAGTCATTGCCTATCTTGAGTAAGTCTAAGCTTACTCAGATTGGGTGACACCTCTCCTCTTCTCTTCTGTGGCCATGAAGTCTGTGCTTAAAGATATAGACCCTGGCCTGGCCACACCTACGTCTTGTACGGTGCAGCGCGTCCCTGTTTTGTAAATTTGTCAAATGTGCTGCAGCTTGGGGCCACAGAGCATGATGACGCAGGACCTGTTCTGCAGAATGGGTCATGCGCAGTTAACCCACTATTAAAGTTGTACACCAACCATTAGGTTTGTATACAGCTATGAATTAGGCCCTCAGTCATCTGACCCCTGCAATTGCCCAAATGTAACTGTCAGCAATTTACAGACACCACTGTGATTTCAGCGTTATAGCCACTAAATTTAAAGCAGCAATTATTTTGAAACCATCCCTGTTTTGTCTTAAAACAAATTGGTGCTTTAACCACTTAACTGGCATGGCCAAATCACCTGTTACGCGCTGGCCCACTGTGTCCCCCATTTTTTGAGGAGGAGATTCGTTCTGCAGATGTGCATAATGTAATATTTAAATCTTTAAAAAAAAAAACTTTTTAACCACTTAACTATTTTTTTTCACCAAAAACCGCTCCGAAATTGTCATTTTTTTTTTTAATTAGTGAAATAGGTGAAGAACATGAATTTAACCTTATCCAAAATGATTTTAGTAAAAAAAATAAAAAAATTTCTTAAACATTGGAACATCGGTCGGGAAGATCGGTAACATCGCAACGTTACTTTTTACTCCTAAGACAGCTGCCAGGTACACAGGAAGGAGGGGGGCAGTTGTTTTACACTTTTCCAGTGGCTGCCATTGTCTGCAGCTGCTGGGTGGGGGGTCCTGCCATGCTGACCGATCAGCAATGATCGGCAGAACGGCAAGACTGAGGGGAGGGTGCAGGGAGGCAGGGGACATTCCGGTCCCTCTGAGAGCAGCAGCGGGAAGTTTCTCTTTCCTGACGCTTCTAACACTGTTTATCTGACCGCATCCCATGCGACCAGGTCAGATAAAGCACTGCCTGGTGTGGTCGCATCTGATGCGACCATGCCAGGCAAGTGGTTTAAACTATATTAAAAAAAGAATTTAAAAGGGGGAAAAAAATCAGTTTTGAAGAGAAAATCATCAGTTAAGTGGTTAAATCAAGGTTGTACCAGAAATCACACAAATGGTCACAAATCACGGGTGGTCTTCTGTATACCGGCGGTCGGGCTCCCGGCGCTCAGTATACCGGCGCCGGGAGCCCAACCGCCGGCATACCGACACTTATTTTCCCTCGTGGGGGTCCACGACCCCCATAGAGGGAGAATAAAATAGTGTGGCGCGCCACCGTGCCCGTAGCGTGGCGAGCGCAGCGAGCCCGCAAGGGGCTCATTTGCGCTCGCCACACTGTCGGTCAGCCGGCGGTCGGGCTCCCGGCGCCGGTATGCTGGGCGCCGGGAGCCCGACCGCCGGCCAGCCGTAGTGAACCCCAAATCACTGGCTATTGCATTTGGGCCAATGTGTACTCTGCATGGGCAGCAGCGAAATACACAATGAGGAAATCATGTTGTAATGACATTTGCATCCTTTTTCTTACAAACCCTTTTGTGGATCTAGTCACTACATAGGGCTCAAAAGACCTCTTGCAAGTAGTTCTTACTAATGTATCCATTTAGAGAACACGTGGATATCCCACTTGTGCAACATAGCCCTGTTTGTCTGTGAAATCTGACTTTCTGTTTCTTTGTTTTATTCCTATTATTTTTAATCAAGCAATACTTTTTTCTTTTTCTAAACAAACCTGTGGGAGAGTGCGCTCCTCTTTCTTTATCAATTATCTTCTGTCCCATTGTAAACTCTGTCCATTTGACAAATGTCCAAACTCTCTAAATTCCGTATTTACGCCTTGTGTAAATATTATTTCCATTATTTCACTAAACTAATTGTGCTGTCTCCATTAGTCAAACAAATCTGCATGAGAGGATGGACGGGAAGCATGTAATGCACTAGGCAAGTAGGTTACTTAGGACTGCCGGGCTCTAAGCGTACCTGTCACCTATTATATACAGTCACTAGTACATTTTTAAAGTAGTTTATCAGGGACTACTTTGTGTGCGCTAGAAAATTAAACTTTTTCTTTTTTCTTTTTTTTACAGATTAGAATTTTATTTTGATTATTGTAATTACATTATCTAGGCAAACAGGGATATCATTTTCTGTAACCCTGTAGTTCTTTTACCCCAAAAATTGAGCATAAGTGTACCAATTATTTTTATGCCATGAAACGTTTCATGCACTTTATATAGTCTTTACAAAGGCATATTTGCCTACCCTCCCGGGATGCTGCCGAAAATCGTGTGCTGCTCCGGCCTCCAGGAAAGGCATACAAGTATCCCGCAGTGCCATCCATCTGGCAACGCCCACTTCCCTAGGTAAAGTGTGCGGGCCAGATGGCCAGTAACACAAATTGCGTGGATTCTTATTATAGCCACGCCCCCTCCCCGCTTTAAAGTGCCACTGTTATTGCCATTTTTGCAAATTTGCAATAGGATAGGTTGAGTAAATCCTGATAAACTGCTTTTCGTGGTGATTTTTGCCAATGTTCGCAAAAAGTCAGATCGCAGTTAATTACCGTATTATCGCAGGTATTTGAATTCCCCCGTAGTGTGATATCAGAATCAGCTTTATTGGCCAGGTGTACTCACGTACACTAGGAATTCTTTGTGGTACAATGCATCGCCAAGCAGCAACATGGAGGAAAAAAATGTAGCATACATTACAAACATTACACATATGAGTTCATACTGCACATATGCAACTGTACAGTAGACATATTATACATTTAAGACTAAAAACTAAGGCTGCTTGGCAGAGCAGCTTACGGTTTTCCTTTATGGAAAAGGTTGTACCTTTTAGAGTTCACTTTGACCATTGTGCACAGAATATAGGCAGAAAGGAAACAGAAATTAGCATTTTTGGCCTCATTAAGGAAACCTAGAATTTGATGACCGATAACAGCCACATGGCCCATCTTGTCTGCCCATTTTTTATTCCTAAACACTTCAGACTCTAGTTGAACCTTCACTGTTTTATTTATTTATTAGCAGTTTCTTATATAGCGCAGCATATTCCGTTGCGCTTTACAATTCAAATTTAGCCTAGACTTTGTCTCCCAAGCATGTAAATGGGTGGCTATATTCTTAACAACATGCATAATATCGACATGCTTAGCATGCCGCCAAACTGTCCATGGTGGCTTACCTGGTACGCAAATTCCCCCTTTACCAACTTTGCTGGAAGGCTAATCCACTGGTCTGCTGCCCTTTTAGGTCAGTGGTACACAACCCTCGAGTATCCCCCAATAGGTAATGTTTTGAGGATTTCTGTCTGTGGAAACAGGTGGGACAATTACTGACCCAGCCATATAGATGAACTTCAAAATGTGCATAATGAAAAAAATACCACTGAACATGACCTGGTGGTGCTACTTGTGGACTGGTGTTGTGAACCACTGTTTCAGGTGAAATAAGTAGTTTTCATATTTTCCTTGAACATGCTACCCTTGAGTTTTACTGCATGTCCTCTTGAGCTAATACTTGTCTCCTCCTGTTAAATGCCTACTTCCTTAACTTTGTTGAAACCCTTGATATATTTGAAAGCTGCTGTTGTCTCACCCCTTCTCTACTACTAGTGACAGATTTTCGGCGCTCCTTTGCATAATCTTTGATGGTCTCAATGGTCTCAAGAATTGGAAATGTTATGGACTGCGGTTCCTGGGTTCCGGATGCCACGTTGATTGATTTTTCTTTTTATAGGGCTCAAACCAATTTTCAGTGAGGATCTATATAAAAAACTAACATCTATTCATGGCGTAGTTTGTAAGCCATAAAATAGTGGATTCTGCATTTTCTTTTTAGCTCTTTACAACATTACGGTCATCTTCTAGTCAAACTTTCTGTTCATTGTTTTGCAAGAAAATTAGATTTATTGTGCTATTACAAAGTTTTAAAAAGGCCATCTTATTTCTGCACAGATCCAGGCTAAAACAAATTAACCCAGGGCTTACTACACCATACATTTATAGCCTATATGTGTTCTATGATGCTCCTCACGGAAAATTGTCAATGGGGGTAATTCAGAGTTGATAGCAGCAGCAGCAAATTTGTTAGCAGTTGGGCAAAACCATGTGCACTGCAGGTGTGGCAGATATAACATGTGCAGAGAGAGTTAGATTTGGGTGGGTTATATTGTTTCTGTGCAGGATAAATACTGGCTGCTTTATGTTTACACTGCAATTTAGATTTCCGATTGAACACACCACACCCAAATCTAACTCTAACATGTTACATCTGCTCCCCTGCAGTGCACGGAGTTTTGCCCAACTGCTAACAAATTTGCTGCTGCGATCAACTCAGAATTACCCCCAATATCAAGTCCACCATAGGAGAATCTTTTCTTATTAAAGATTTTTATTTTGGAAGACCGTACGCACCGTATTTCTTTTTTCTGGTCCACGTTTGTGCTGAAGCATTTCTGGATCATAACGCTGCTGGGTATTAAACTTCGCAATTATGGGGGCGATCTACTAAGCAGTGAAAAGAGTGGAGAAGTTGCCCATGGCAACCAATCGGTCACAGTAAATTCGTGGCTGGGCATTGCACGCAAGTCTTTCCATTATATATGCACAGGCTAACTGCGGATATTCATCTGTATATAGATTTGCACATCTCTATAAATGCACTTGTTCAAATAGCAACCTTGTACCTGGTCCATCTGTGAATACACTCCACTCTGCACAACCCACAATATCCCCACCACACCTTCACTCAAATTAGCCCATGTGTAAATGCCCCAGTACCACCCAATTATGTCCATTTTAGTGGAGATGCAAATGACCCTGGATCACCCGTACACTTGGCTGCAGAGCAGTCAAACTACTTAGAACCACAAGATCCATCTGTGAAGTGGACTTGGGTACATCTCTGAAGCATCCTCCATGTGAAGTCCTTATTTACCTATTTGATGTACTGTAGTGTGTATTACTGAGCTGCAGAGGACATGTCCATTCAATGGTCCTAATATTCCAGCCTTGTGAATTCAGTCTTTGCTTTGCAACAGTTTCTGGGTTCCCATGCAGACAGAGCCCACTGGTGACCATAGTCTGAGCATGCAATACAGAGAACGCGCGTGAACTTAGGCCATGTTGGAAATTGGTTGTGGAGATTTTCTAGCTTGTTTGCTGGAAATCAGACTTCTATTTAGCTGTTGTCATGTTGCTCTGTATGGAGCTTATATTGAAGTTGAGGGTTAAGGACTTCTTCTTTTTATGGAAAGGGAACAATGTGGGTAACTTGTTAAAACAAAGTTTCTTGTGCTTCAGTAGCAGAGGGAGGAAGGAAGGAAACCTGCAGGAATAAACAGCTTCAAGAATGTTAATGTGGGTAATTAAGTATGGTAACTATGAAGCATTTAAAGGCTTCGTGTAACTTTATCCTTCCAGCACCATGTTCCAGCCTGCTTTGTGGTCAGGGCAGTTGAAATTTTACATGCTAGAGACAAAAGGAGGGGGGTAAGTGTAACAGGAGGAGGGTATGTAGCCCCTGCAGGCAGTGCTGCGATCTCGGCAGGGCTGCAGCGGTGACTTGGTGACCGTATTGTAAGCCTCCACTCACCTGGATTATAGACTCTCCCAGTGCCCCTCGCACATCTGGAGATTATAATAAAAGAACACTTTTATTTCTCTTGATGTTGTGGTTGGATATTGCCATTCTGACATGTATATGTGGAGGGGGTTTCCCCTTTTTGTTGTATTGAATGTGATCATGCACTGTACATGTCACATCAATGCGTTAAATATGTTCAAGTCCCAAATATGGCTAAGGGCTGGAATAAACAGTGTACATATCAATGCACAGAAAGTTGTATTGGTGAGTTTAACGGTTACAGATTACATATATGATAATTTCATTTATATAGCGCTTTCTACAGCAGGAATCTTTACAAGCATAAAAAACATAGCACAGAGGTTTAGTATTACAGCATGAAAAACATAATGAGCTCAATGAGCATAATGCAAGGTTGTTTCAGTCATTTTGATAAATTCCACAGGTTACATAATCCACCCGCGAAAGGTAGCGGGCAAGGCAGCCATTTTGGGCGCACTATAGAGGTTACCCTGGCTGGAGAGGCAAAGAGCTGCAGTGCTGCACACTTTTTCTGTGTGTTTTTGAAGTATGGGGGCATTCCGAGTTGATCGCTCGCTGCCGATTTTCGCAGTGCAGCGATTAAGTAAAAAAAGGCAAAAATGTGCATGGTACGCAGCGCGCATGCGCTAAGTACTTTCACACAAAACTATGTAGATTTACACAAGCTCGAGCAACGTGTTTTTTCATCGCTCGAGTGATCGTAGTGTGATTGACAGGAAGTGGGTGTTTCTGGGCGGAAACTTGCTGTTTTCAGGGAGTGTGCTAAAAAACGCAGGCGTGCCAGGTAAAAACGCAGGAGTGGCTGGAGAAACGGGGGAGTGGCTGGCTGAACGCAGGGCGCGTTTGTGACGTCAAACCAGGAACTAAACAGACTGCATTCATCGCAAGATAGGAGTAGGTCTGGAGCTACTCAGAAACGGCATGACATTTTTTAGTAGCAATTCTGCTAATCTTTCGTTCGCAATTCTGCTAAGCTAAGATACACTCCCAGAGGGCGGCGGCCTAGTGTGTGCAATGCTGCTAAAAGCTGCTAGCGAGCGAAAATGCAGTTTCTGGAGGTTTGGTCGCGTACCGCATATGCACTAAGCTCCGAAATATGATAGATTCTGTTGCTTGGATGCAGTGGGCAACGCTATATTCAAATAGCTTTGTCCTATAGAAACCTATGGGCTTGAATCGCACAGCCCCTTCTGAGAGGCATCCAACTGGATACCTCCCTGCACCCCTTGCGGTGTGGGCGTCACTTGACGCATGCGCAGATCGGACTTCAGGTCCTAAACCCGGAAGCCCTATCATCGCAAAGGACCGCTCTTACCGCAAGAGCTGTCCTTTGTTATTTTCTTCATACATATAGTGTTAGTAAATGCCGATATGCATGCAGAGAGTGGCGGGATACATCACAAGCAAAATGCGATGCTTGCTGCATCCCGCCCAGTGGTGCTATATGCTGTGAGATATCTCCGTGATGGCCACATGATATTTGGATTCTTCCCCTGGGGAGGAGATATTTTCCCATTCCAACCCTGGAAGGAACAGGATAAATGTCTGTCGCTTGGACAGGGGCAGCACGTACACTGCCCAATGTGGCCAACTGCAACTGTCAAATTATCTGATCTGTTGGAGATGACTGACGATTCGGCATGTCTGACAGATCCCTAATATCTGGGTGGTTGTGGTTACACACTATGCTACTATCAGCCTGATCTACCAATAACCGCCAAATCAGGACGATTAGCTGCATAATATGTGCTCGCAATAGAGATTGCACCAAGGCATTGTCTACTCTATAATTTGCATGTGTGTGTGTGTGTGTGTGTGTATATGTATAGAATTTAGTGTGCAATCCTCAAACAATGTTGTGATCCTCTGTAGTGATATATACGTTCTGGTTGGGTTTCTAGATCTCTCGGATTCATACACTGAAATGGATGCCTCAAGCTCACTGTGTATCACTGCTGGTGATGTCTCAGGTATGTTTACATTCTCTTCAGTATTTGCTGTACATGTGTTCTGTTTATTCCTTTATGTATAGTGGCTTTATTCTACGTATGAATGAGCATCCTGTCCTGCTTTTGTCACTGTATGTGGTCATTCTAATGTTACAGCAGGGTAAAGACACCACCCTTTCCCATTCTATGGGAAATGAGAGAAGGACTACTTGGTTTTGGTTTATCTTTGATGCCTCTTTGCAGAGTACTGTATCACAAGCATCTCTACCTTGTACATTTTATTCCCATCTTAACTAAAGTTCTTGCTGTATGTCCATAATTATGTATAAGTAAGTTTAGGCAACCGTATCTTTAGGGGGATGTGTACTCATATGTCTAGTAGTTTTCCCAGCATTATTACCCAGTTCATCATGCCGTCCTAGCAAAAGTATGGCAGGGCATGTTGGAATGTGTAGTTCCACAGCTGTGCGATGGATGTATGTTAAATACCGCTGGTGAATAAGATGCACAGCACAAGAACGGGTTGTGGTATAGCTACACAGGAAGGTGCATATCCTCATTCTCGTTCTTCCCTAACACCCCCCCTTCACCCCCAATAACACTGCTTAAGCTACGCATGCTGCTGCCACTGGTAAGTTCTGATTGAAGGGGCATCACTTAGAAGGAAATCATTCACCAGTTATCTCTGGAAAATCTGGGGTAGATGGGAAGGGTATGTGTAGGATTCACAAGAGTAGGTGTAAAAACCACAAAAAAAGTTTGTCATTGTATATAACCTTGTTGATCTCACTGCAAGTGGTTGTCCTCCGCTGTCGGCCAACAAGTTGGCATCATCATTCTTACCATTGCATGGACTGTATAGTGCATTGTGTTTCCCCTTTGTCTCTGCACCTTGCTGCACTTTTATTCTATTTTAAGCATTTGTTTCCTTCAATTACAGTTCGGTTTAGTGGATAAAAAAAACAAACGCTTTAAAAGCTTGTGTCCTCCTAATCTATCCTCAAATCATATTTTACGCAGCGTGCCAAACTGTGCTATTTGGCACGCCGGCGAAAATGTGACAACTGTGCCATGCATCCTCCACACAGTTTTGTACTGAATGCACCACAACTATGACAATAGTACAGTGCACGAGTTCCCTAAACACCACTGCTATTGACTTTGTAATGAGCAACTGCGTACATCGCAGAATGCGAACCTAAGAAATAGGCAAAAGGCTGAGTGCCAGTACAAGTGAGGTGAGACATGAGTTTCACCAGGCAGCATTGGGCTCACTCAGGTGCGGTTGTTCTTTCTGCTGCCGTTGCTATCTTTTTCCATACATAATTGCGATTATATGGGCAGAAGCTAACCTAAGCATAGGGACGCCCACTGCTGTTGCATCATTTCCGTCTAACAACGCTGATACATCGGTACCATCGTCACAAATCGAAACATGTCATAGAGTCTGAGTTCCTCTGAGGAAACGCAGGCTGAACTGATCTCCCTGGACACCGATTGCGCTCCAGTAGCAAGTAAGATCGCAACTGCTAATTTCTGCACGCCCAGAAAACGCTGTCTGAATGGCCATGACACACCTACATTTGGCCGAGCACTCCGTTACCACCCCAAACGCTGTCTTCCTATCACTCACTCTGCAACTAATTCCTTGTTGCAACCGCTATAGCAATTCAGTCGCTGCGCATGTGCATTGCAGCTCTTATACATGCGCGGTAAGAAAACCTCGGCCAGTGTGCATACAATAGCCACTTTGCGGCCGCACCTGATTGAGCCTCTGTGCGACTTTATACCAAATAAGTGGGGGCGTGATATAAACACGGAAATAAATTTTTGACATCCGCTACCCATGGTGAGGGGGCATCTAAGTTGCGCCATGCATCTCGTGCCATATGACTTAAAAATGATGCTCAAATAAGGCCTCCTCTATTTGCTTACTTGCTGCATTTCTATTTTCTGCAACTGAGAAAGTGTAGTTAGCAAGGGCCCTGTGAAAGGCTTCATGCTGTGTCCTTGAAAAGGCTTGCTTGCTGGCTGGCTGGAGAAAAAGGCTTTCCCAATTAATAAAATGTTCTCATGGGGCATCTTTGAGTTTGATAAACTCGTGTATCTTTTACTGATGTAAATGTTGCACTGTAAGTTTGAACTGATTGTGTAGTCCACCAAGCAGACTTTAGCAGGAACACAAAACAGACCCAAACTTGTTTGTATTTTGGATTGTTCCTAATGATGAGTAGATTATTGATGCAATTATTAAATAGAGAATTGACAACGCCTCCCTCCCCCGTTCTCTACCACAGGAAGTCATGGCGTTTAATAGAACTTTTTATGCAGTCAGACAGAAATGCCTGCGCCTATCCCTATTCTTTATGGGGGACAGGTCCAGACAGTCTGAAGTCATTAGAGGAGTGGGAGGAAGAATTAATGTTTAAGTAGAGACAGGGCAGGATCAGGTTGGTGGCAATTAATAAGCAGACGCCGTACCTCCCTGTACTTCCACAAGTGGTGCTCATTCTGTCTGCCAGAGTGGAAAGTACCCTACCATCCACTTTATGTACGAGTAAGGTGCTTAACACCTTCAGTGCTATGAAAATGTAATGGTCATCACTACACTGTACTACTTGGAATAGTATTGAGATCCTGTGAAGTCAAGTCACTGGCCAGTGCAGGAAGCCTCCTCTCTGGGCCTGATTCAGAGATGGATGCATTAGCACAGCTGCTGTGTCTGTGTGCAACGGCTGTACTAAAATGTCTTGTATAAAAAGATGCCTCCTGCCGGATACTGTGATCCACTGCTGTGTCTGAAGGGACAGCATCCGATCGCACTGGCTTCGGCACACCTAGAAATTGCAGCCTGACCACCCCAAGTTTTCTGTATTGTTGGCTGTTGCCGACACTTTCTCTCCCCCAAGTGGCCGCAGTCACTCAGGCTTGCAGCTTTGGGGGGCACTGTGGACAAAACAGTACATGCGCAGTACAGATCCTGCGCATACACAAATCTGAAAACCAGGATTGGAAAAAGTGTTGTGTTTTTTTATTTTATTTTTATTTTTGTTTTTTTTAATTATGTTAATGAAGAGCATAATTGACTCCTGCTTACCATATTAATACTGTGAAACATTGATCTGTATTAGAAACCTTGCTCAACCATGTTTTGCTGCTTTCCAACAGTAACAATCCAAAGATTATTGGCTTTTAATATGATTTCTGCTGCGGGGTACACTGGGCTCCACAAGGATTAACATCGGGCTGTAGAGTAGGATCTTGATCCGAGGCACCAACAGGCTCAAAGCTTTGACTGTTCCCAAGATGCACAGCGCCGCCTCCTCTATAACCCTGCCTCCATGCACAGGAACTCAGTTTGTAAGTTGGTGCCATGCAGTAAGCAGGCAATCAACAGGAGGGCTGCCATTGCAGCCCATATTATAGCTTATTTCAGAAGAAAATAAGAACTTTTGAAGACTTCAAGGGCTGCAGCTTTTATGTATGTCAAATAGACATCGTTTGCTGCAGCTCCATCACTCCCCCAGCGGCGCTGTATACTCCCGAGCCCTGGTTGCCGGGTAACTACAGCGGAGGCTCCGGTGTCCTTCTGTTAGTCACACACACTCGCCGCTGACCTCTGGGATTGCGTGGCCGTAGGTACAAGGGGAGGTAAGGGGTCTCTTTGGCCCGCTGTTACCGCGATCCGGCGCGCCGTAGGAGGCGGGCCGCGTGCGCTGGCATGGACACTGTAAAGGGCAGCCGCTCCACTAGTCACAGGGCACAGGTGGGGGTTTTTGCGCTTATAAAATCCCATTTTAACAAGCCCGCAACGCCCGGTGGGGAAGCCAGCAGGGGGATAAGGCCTAACCTGTAGCCCCTCCCCCAGCCCCTGGGCGCCATTTGGGTAAATGTTCCCGCCCTGGAGCTGCATATCTCTCCCTCACTCCGTCAGCGGCCATCACAACGGAGCTGTGCTGTTCCTGGGACTGCTAGGGCAAATCCTCCTCTGTAAAGCCGCCTGCGCGCCAGCGCTGTGCATTTTACAGGACACTTAAGTATTCTACCTGTCAAGGGACAGTGTTAGTTAAGAAAGAGTGCATACATTCAGGGTTGCGTGGTACAAACACCCTGTGATATACATCCAGTACCTACTGTGTTTTGTTATATCTATTGTTTACATATATAGCTATACTGAGTATTACTTTGTATTGCTAGTCCAGTGCAGTTTTATGGTGTATAATTTCTGCATGGTTGCTTGTGACTATATATATATGTGTGTGTGTGCATGTGGCTGCCATATCGGGTATTTCAATCCGTGTGCTACTCCTATATTCTGTAACCTGAGAGGGCGAAGTGTGTCAGGTTTATGAACTGATACAGGTATTTCACAAGATATACTTGCTGTGTATTTTTCTTTGTGATTTATAGTATATATGTATGTATGTGTGTGTGTGTGTGTATCTATCTATCTATCTATCTATCTATCTATCTATCTCTATCTATCTAATCTCTGACAGGAAAGTCACACTGCACTGGGAGTTCTTGATAGGTATATCTCTGCTAAGATTGTACCAGGTTGCCCTATATTGTGCTTATTTATTATGTCCACTACACGAGGCAACGGAGCTGGGGCTTCTCCCACATTGCGTGGTGTTGATGTTGCAGACATTTTGGAGGAAAATATGGCAGCAGAGAGTTCAGGTTCAGGGGGTTCCTTAACCCCCAGTGTGTCTGTAGCACCGGGGTTAACAAATGACCCACCTGGGGCTACCTTTTCCACGCTGTTAAATACGTAACTAAACAGACACCCCTGTGGGACCACCTGTGCCAATGCAGCAGTTTATGGTCCCTGCAGTTAATTCGCCATGGGCGGATCAAATCTCAACTCAGTTACAGCACTTGAACCGGTCACTGACTAAATCTAAATCTCACTCTCGCCCACCTAAGACTAAGACGTCTTCTAAACGGGCCGCTACTTCCTCACAATCTACTGCTCTTCCGGACACATCCTCTGAGGAGGATTGTGCATATACTGACCCCACAGACACGGACTCCGATGCTTCTGATGGGGAAGGGAAGTCAATGGTGGATGTCCCTGATTTGATTGAGGCCATCGGGCTCATTCTTCAGGTCTCTGATGAACCTGAGCCTTGCGGCTGTCTCTCTAAAAATCCGGACAGATTTAAACGTAAGAAGGTGGTTAAACAAGTTTTACCTCATTCTCAACACCTGGCTGACATACATCAGGAATCCTGGGAAAATCCCGGAACGAAATTCACACCGTATAAGAGACTGTTGGCTCGCTATCCTCTCCCTACGGAGCTATGTAAAAATTGGGAAACTCCTCCACCTGTAGATTCTCATGTGGCACGCATGGTAGTTTCCTCTGCTCTGCCAGTAACTACCGTCACCTCTCTGAAGGAACCGACGGATAGACATGTGGAGGGTTGTTTGAAAGTGATTTACACCCTAACGGGGGCTGTGCATAGGCCAACCATTGCAGCAACATGCGCTGTTGAGGCGTGGGCTCAGGAGCTAGAGGCGGAGCTGCCTTCCAACGCGTCTGAGCATGCTCGACAATGTCTCTCATATATTGCCACAGCTTCTCTGTACTTTAAGGAGGCGGCCTCCGATGCCGGGGTGCTGGCGGCCAAGGCTGCTACTACGTCCATCTTGGCCAGGCGTATCCTTTGGTTGAGATCCTGGTCGGTGGATATGGATTCCAAGAAAACCCTGGAGGTGCTTCCTTTCAAGGGAGACATTCTCTTTGGAGAAGACCTCAATAAGATTGTGGCTGATCTGGCTACTGCTAAAACAGCTTGCCTACCTAGTACGGCTCCTTCTACGCAGAAGGCTAAAATTACTTTCCCTTGGCCCTTTCGTCCTCCAGGTAAAGCAAAAGGTCAGGCGTACCCACAGCAAGCTCGTGCTTCCACAGCTGCCAAGCCCAGACCGAAGCGGGCCTGGGATGCCCGTCAGCCTGCTTCCAAAACTGACAAGCCTGCTGCATGACGGGGCGGGCCTCCCTCTGGGGGATCCCAGGGGGTGGGGGGCCGACTTCTAGGTTTTGACCAGGAATGGTTAATGACCACTTCCGATGCCTGGGTAAGGGAAGTCATCACTCGAGGTTACACCGTACCCTTGAAGAATCGTCCCCCCTCATCAATTTTGCCTGACAGATGTTCCTCTGGACACGGCAAAGGCAAACACTCTGCATTCGGTGGTACATTCCCTCCTGACCACAGGAGTGGTAGTACAGGTGCCTCTGGCTCAGAGAGGCAATGGGTACTATTTACCTCTGTTTCTAGTCCCGAAACCGAACGGGTCCTCACGGCCCATTCTCAATCTGAAGTCCCTTGAACAAGTATGTGCGGGTCTACAAGTTTCGTATGGAAACTCTGCGCTCTATTGTTCTGGCCTTGGAGCCTGGGGACTATATGGTCTCCTTGGACATACAGGATGCCTACCTGCATATTCCTATTGCAGTGTCTCATCAGCAGTACCTGTGGTTTGCGGTGGGCAACCTGCATTACCAATTTCGGGCGTTACCCTTTGATTTGACAACGGCTCCCCTAGTTTTCACCACAGTAATGGCGGTCATGACGGCTACACTCCGCCGTCAAGGGGTCAGGATCCTACCGTACTTGGACGATTTGTTGATCTTGGCAAATTCCCCAGAACTTCTCCTGTGTCGTCTAGATCTGACTGTCCGGTTCATGAAAGCCCACGGGTGGCTAATCAACTGGAAGAAATCCTCCCTAGTTCCTGTTCGGAGCATGGTACACCTGGGAGCGTTATTGGACACTCACAACCAGCGGTTGTTCTTGTCTCAGGAGAAAGTCCTGAAGCTTCAGGACAGGATTCGATGCTTCCTATCTCGTCCGCAAGTGTCGATACATTTGGCAGTGCAAGTGCTAGGTCTCATGGTGTCGGCTTTCGACATGGTGGAGTATGCTCAATTCCATTCTCGCCCTCTACAGAAGTTAATTCTGACCAAGTGGGATAGCATGCCTCACCGGATCAGATCTCATATGATCTCCCTGTCTCCGGAGGTCCGCCTGTCACTGAGCTGGTGGCTCCAGGACCAACGATTGAGCAGGGGCTGTCCCTTCTGGATATCCAACTGGGTCCTCCTGACGACGGACTAGGTTGGGGCGCGGTGTTGGAACAACACACTCTTCTTGGTCGGTGGACCGAGGAGAAGTCTCTCGGGTCAGGTGCAGTGTGAACAGGTTAGCCGGGGTGATGCGACCCGGTACCTTCACAACATAGGGAGAGGCGGCGCGGAGATGATCTCATCTCACAGCGCCGCCTCCGCACCCACCCGCGATGCTGCCGCATTTCCTTGCTGGCAGTCCAACTCGGCATATTGCCAGGTCGGGAAGCTAGTTCTCAGGGTCCAATGCCGGGTCGCTCCCAGGAAGGACCACTTTCCAAATCCCGGGTATGACCGAGCATTTGCGATCTGAGGGGGTAATTCCAAGTTGATCGCAGCAGGAAATTTTTTAGCAGTTGGGCATAACCATGTGCACTGCAGGGGGGGGGGGGGGGGGGGGGGGGGGGGGGGGGCAGATATAACATTTGCAGTGAGAGTTAGATTTGGGTGGGTTATTTTGTTTCTGTGCAGGGTAAATACTGGCTGCTTTATTTTTACACTGCATTTAAGATTGCAGATTGATCTCACCACACCCAAATCTATCTCTCTGCACATGTTATATCTGCCCCAAACCCCCCCCCCCCCCCCCTGCCGTGCACATGGTTTTGCCCAACTGCTAAAAAATTTCCTGCTGCGATCAACTTGGAATTACCCCCTGAAAGCGGTATAACTTGTTTTTCCAGCATATCCCACAGATTGAGGTCTAGGGAATTTTGAGGCCAAGTCAACACCTTTTATCTTTGTCATGTTTCTCAAAGTATTCCCGAACTACAGTTTATCCTGCTCAGGGCCACTGGCATCATGGAATACCATTGCCATTATGGGGTGTACCTGATCTGCAAAAATGTTTAGGTACTGTAAGTGATCCATGTCAAAGTAACATAGATATGAATGAAGATTTACCAGCAGAACATTGCCTAGAGCATCATACTGCCTCCAGCGGATTGCCTACATCCTATAGTGCATCCTAGTGCAATCTCTTCCCTAGGAAACAGTGCACACGCACCAGGCTGTCCATGTGTTGTAGAAGAAAACGTGATACATCAGATCAGACAACCTTCCTGTATGGCTGCATGGTCCATTTTTAAAGCTCACATGCCCATTGTACGCACTTTTGGTGGTGGTCAGAGGTCAACATGGAGCTGTGACATTGTGTGCAACTTCTGATACCTTTTTACCTCAAGCAGAGGTGCTGTTTGGTGCGACTGCAGCAATGATGTATGAGGACACATCTGTATGTCCATTAATGAGCTCATGATCTGCTGACGGTTCACTGTTTGTCCTTCCTTTGACCACTTTTGGTAGGTTATAACCACGGCATACTGGGAACACCCCAGTGTGATCCGGTTGTCCAGCCATCACTATTTGGCCTTTTATCAAAGTCACTCACATTCTTATGCTTGCCCATTTTTCCTGCTTCCACCAAATCAACATCAAGAATGGAGTGTTCACTTTCTGCCTAATATATCCCACCCCGTGACAGAGTTGCAAGATAATCAGTGTTGTTCACTTAACCTGTAAGTGGTTTTCATATTTATGGCTGATGTTGTATAATGAGTCTTGTGGTTAAAAACCTGTTACATTGTTTCATAAAGGTTTATAAAGAGACAATGGTCTTTGACTTCCAACTTTTCAGAAATTATAATTTCATATTCCATGTTGTCTCCTATTATAGCTGTGGATACTGTTTCTGGTATTTCATATTGTCTCATGACCTTATAGCTATGGTCTTGAAAGACAGAGTTTGAAAAGGCATGTCATCTTCATTTTTGTTTTTTTGTTTTTTTTACCCTGGATATGTTGCTGCCGTGTGATTTATTTGCAACAGAATTTATTTAAATATTCACCAATTCCCATTTGGCCGCTTATACTTAAAGTAACCTATTCCAGTCTTACTGTTCTCTGAGCTGAAGTTTCTTATAATAGTTTCTTATAATAGAATAGCGGCTCCGCAGGAGACAGGGCACAAAAGTAAAGCTTTCCGATCAGGTGGTGTGCACTGGCTCCTCCCCCTATGACCCTCCTCCAAGCCAGTTAGGTACTGTGCCCGGACGAGCGTACACAATAAGGGAGGAATTTTGAATCCCGGGTAAGACTCATACCAGCCACACCAATCACACCGTACAACTTGTGATCTAAACCCAGTTAACAGTATGATAACAGCGGAGCCTCTGAAAAGATGGCTCACAACAATAATAACCCGATTTTTGTAACTATGTACAAGTATTGCAGATAATCCGCACTTGGGATGGGCGCCCAGCATCCACTACGGACTACGAGAAATAGAATTATCGGTAAGTAAATTCTTATTTTCTCTATCGTCCTAGTGGATGCTGGGGTTCCTGAAAGGACCATGGGGATTATACCAAAGCTCCCAAACGGGCGGGAGAGTGCGGATGACTCTGCAGCACCGAATGAGAGAACTCCAGGTCCTCCTTAGCCAGGGTATCAAATTTGTAGGATTTTACAAACGTGTTTGCCCCTGACTAAATAACCGCTCGGCAAAGTTGTAAAGCCGAGACCCCTCGGGCAGCCGCCCAAGATGAGCCCACCTTCCTTGTGGAATGGGCATTTACATATTTTGGCTGTGGCAGGCCTGCCACAGAATGTGCAAGCTGAATTGTATTATACATCCAACTAGCAATAGTCTGCTTAAAAGCACGAGCACCCAGTTTGTTGGGTGCATACAGGATAACAGCAAGTCAGTTTTCCTGACTCCAGCCGTCCTGGAACCTATATTTTCAGGGCCCTGACAACATCTAGCAACTTGGAGTCCTCCAAGTCCCTAGTAGGTGCAAGGCACCACAATAAGCTGGTTCAGGTGAAACACTGACACCACCTTAGGGAGAGAACTGGGGACGAGTCCGCAGCTCTGCCCTGTCCGAATGGACAAACAAATATGGGCTTTTTTGAGAAAAAAAAAAGTTTCTGTAGTTGGTTCTACTAATTAGGGTACTTTTTTTTTTTTTTCTTTACTGGCTTTAAAATTTGGAATAGGCTTTCCGTACAGGTGTTAATGCTATTTGTGGCATAGTGATCCTCAAATTCATCCTAAATGTGGATGTTGAGGCTCTGTGCGGTCTTTCATGCCAAATCCTGTAAACCATTTTTTTTTTTTTTTTTTAAAGGACATTTCTGTGTTAGTGAAGGCATTGTCATGCTGAAACAGGATAAAGCCTTCTCCAAACTGTTTCCAGTAAGGCACCAATTCAGTTGAGGACGATGTGCCACAGAACATCACCTCAATGATTGGTGTATATATCTGCCATAAAAGATACCCTCAGCATCGCTACTTTTCCTATGTACCACTATGGGGTGTTTAAAATATTATGTTGCTGCTCATAATGTTCTGTTCTGGGATGGCACATCGCGGCCATTGTGTTTAATGGACTCTCTCAAAGATAGAAGCACATTTCTCTAGAAATGTGTTATAAGTTGGAACTAAGGTGCCTAGACCATTATTCCTCCATCAGTTGACCGTATGAATCCTGGGGGTCATATTCATACGTCAGACTGCTAGATGGTGAATCTTGTTTTGTTTTGTCGTTCCACAGAATGTTTCCACTGCTCCAGAGTCCAATAGCGCTGTGATTTATGCCACTCCAGCTGACATTTGACATTGTGCTTGGTGATCTGAGGTTTTTGTGAGCTTCTCTGTCATGGACACCAAATCCATGATGAATGTTGCTTCCAGGAGCAGTAGGTTATTTTTTTTCTTTCTATTTTCACTTGGTGGTCCTGTTCTGTGATCTACCACTTTGTGGTTGACCTTTTGTTTCTCCTAGATATATTTTTCAACTAATAAAAATGGCATTTCTAGTTGTCCGTGGCCGATCTAGCAACCCAGACATTTGATAAATGGACTTGTTGAAAAGGACTTCCTCCTTTTGATAGAGCCATGACAGTTACACTGAGCTCTTCATTATGTCCAATTCTATTTCAGATGTTTGACTGTGTAGTTTGCGTGGCTGCACGTTTGATTTTATCCACCTGTTACCAATAGGTGGTGCTGAAATCCCCAATCACTCCGATCAGAAGGGGCGTCCACATACTATTGGCCATGTAGTCTGTGTGTCTGGCTGATGAGATGTTTGTATTAACAATCCATCATGTAGCAGCAAATCAATGCATAAAAGCACGCAGACCTGGACAAGATGTTTGGTTTTACAGGCCAAACTCCAGGCTGAGGAATAAAGGTTTAAGGGACATTGATTGTGGACTGATTTTGTTAGGTGGTCTCCGTATCTCAAACAGCTGATCTCCTGGAGTTTTCACAAAATAAAATCTCAGAGAATAAAGAAAAAAATCTAGTGAGTGGTAGTTCTGTGGGCAAAAAAATAAAATAATATAATTGACTATTTTCCTTTGACCATTCTAATTAACATTCTGATACAAGCTAATTGGAAAGCGATTTTAACCAAAGTAACAACACATTACAACAGCAGTATGCAAAAGAGCATCCCTTATTACACATGTCTAACCTTGAACTGGTGGACAACAGCAGCAGAAGACCATAACCTGGGGGGGTAGACTTGCGGTCTAAAACAGACGATTGGTGGTGGTGTCCATAGCAGCCAATCTGATTCTGTCTATTTTATGAATGCAACAGAATGCTAGTTCAAATCTGATTTGTTGCTATGGGCAACATGACGACGTGTATTTTAGATAATTTTCCCTTGGAGAGAAAAATTAAACCTCCACCAGTTCTGACCAATCTGATTTCTGCTTTGTCATGATACAGTGTAATAATACCCCTTTTCCACTAGAAGTATCTGGTCTGACCCGGGATTTGGAACACTGTTCCAAGCCAGGTCAGACCCGAGACGGACCTCTTTTCCACTACGGCGCCGACCTGGGAATAATCCTGTATAGACGCCGTTTACACTGCACCCGTGTACAGTGTCTACTGCAGATGTCGTCATCTCCAAGCGCCAGGAAAACCGGCAGATCGGGAACCCCGGGGCATGGCCTCTGTCCCGTTAGGCCACGCCCCCAATTCCATGCTGCCCACCGTCTCTCTGGAGGCAAGCCCAGCATTCTGTAAACTGCTGGGCTGCCCCCAGCCTCCGGCACACGCTTTCTCGGCCAGCGCTGCTGTCTGCATAGCAGGAGAGACAGCAGTGCTGATAGCATGCGCTATCCCCTCCCGACCGCCCGTGAGACCCTGCGGTCAGGGAGGTATGGGATCTTCACATGCTGTAAACTGGTCCCATGTCGGCTGACACAGGTAACCCGTTTACACTACACCTTACCCGGGTCATTCCCGTGTCCTACCCAGGTAGCTACCTGGGTAGGATTCCCGGATCACTTGACCCGGGTTTTTTCAGAGGGAGCCGTTTCCACTAGCAAAAAAACACGGGTAAATGCGCGCCCCCGTGCAAAAACCCGTGTTTTTTGAGCTAGTGGAAAAGGGGTATCAGTCAGAATCTGCTGTAAACATCCATGGATAATTTTGCCTTGTCAGTGCTACAGGCTGGCGCAATGGTGTGGCACCCATTAGGTCTGTTAATATTTACTGAGCATTGTTGCTGGGGTGGTCTTCAGTATGCCGACTGACGGGATCCCGGCGCACAGTATACCGGCGCCGGAATCCCGACAGCCGGCATAACGACACTTATTCTCCCTTGTGGGGGTCCACGACCCCCCTGGAGGGAGAATAAAATAGCGTGGCGCGCCACCGTGCCCGTAGCATGACGAGCCCGCAAGGGGCTCATTTGCGCTTGCCACGCGGTCGGGCTCCCGGCCCCGGTATGCTGGTCGCCGGGAGCCCGACCGCCGGCATACCATACTGAACCCTTGTTGCTGGCATCCCTTTATGGCGACAATCTATCCATATTTTATCTGATGACAATCCCAGCAGGACAAAGCTTCATGTCACAAATACATCACCTGAAAATGGTTCCATGGACAGAAGTTCAATGAAAGAGTACCCTTGGGATGTGGTGGGATGGGAGCTGTGTAGCCGACAAATCTGCAGTAACTGTGCAACGTTAATCTGCCAATATGAATGGTAATCTCTAAAGAATGGTTTCAGCATCTTGTGTAGTCCATAAATAATTTAGGCAAAAGGGGGAACCTATCCAGTTCTAGACCTAATAAAGTGGTGACTGAGTTTTTTTAAAGTCTCCATGGGTCCTGCATTTTTGTGCTGGGATTTCTCACAGAATCTGATGTCTAGCCTCCTCCTCCTCCCTTTTTTTTTTCTTTCTGCTTACACAGTGGAGTGTTGGTGCTGTGTATGTACAGACTGCGTTTTACACTATGCGTTGTGCAGACTAAAGGGCCCCATACACTAGAACGATAATGCCCGATTTCATCCGATTTTGGCCATGTGGGACGATATATCGGATTAAATCGGGCATTTCGGATGTGTTTTACATCCGATCTGATCTGATGCGTGGTCCCGTGAGGATCGGATCGGATCCCCTAGATTGACTGTGCTGCACTAGCGACATGTCTGACCCCGCAGGCATGGCTGGGATTGCACAAGGTACATCATAAGCAAAAGGACCGCATACGATGTATCTTATGCGATCCTGCCGCCCGGAAGGCTGCTGGGGTGATCGCCTGCGACATAAGGGTCCGACATGTCGCATTAGTGTATGGGGCCCTTAAGGCGCATACACTGCCTACAATGAGTCTCGGGAATGCTCTAGTACTTTTGGCCTAGTGACACTGTCCTCCTCCCATATCACAGGAAGACAGGTGCACTATAGGAGCAATAGCTTCTTTTCATTCATTCCTTGTTTTTTTTTAATTTTAGACCAAAGTACACTGGATTGCATTACCAATCTGAGTTGCCAGCAACAGCACGGAGCCTGTCGGTTGAGCTGGCGCTGCTTTTCTGGCTATTTAGACTCCAGGTGCAGCCATGGGTATATAGCTTACATCCCATGTTGTACAATGTTTTATACAGAAAGCTGGGCACATGATTTTCATTTTTTATTTCTCTTACGTCCTAGAGGATGCTGGGGACTCCAAAAGGACCATGGGGTATAGACGGGATCCGCAGGAGCTTGGGAACACTGAAAAGACTTTAACTGGGTGTGAACTGGCTCCTCCCTCTATGCCCCTCCTCCAGACCTCAGTTAGACTTTGTGCCCAGGACTTACTGGACACTCACTAGGTAAGCTCTCCTGAGTTTCTCTAGAAAATACTTTTTGTTACGTTTTTTATTTTCAGGGAGACCTGCTGGCTACAGGCTCCCTGCAGCGAGGGACTGAGGGGAGAGAAGTCGGACCTACTTCTACTTAGTTTAAGGGCTCTGCTTCTTAGTCTACTGGACACCATTAGCTCCAGAGGGTTCGATAACTTGGTGCGCCTAGCTGCTTGTTCCCGGAGCCGCGCCGTCACCCCCCTCACAGAAGCCAGAAGAAAGAAGCCGGGTGAGTATGCAGTAGGCAGAAGACTTCAGTGACGAGGTACAGCGCAGCGGTAGCGCTGCGCTCCATGCTCCCACACACTTCACCAACGGCACGTGCAGGGCGCTGGGTGGGGGCGCCCTGGGCAGCAGTTACTGAGGTCTGGGAAGCCGGCAGAAGGCCACCGTTTTTCAACCCCCGCCGGGATTTTCAATTTTCAAATTTAGCGGGCTGAAGCGCGCCGGGAAGGGGCGGGGCTTAGCCGCACCGCTCACCAGCGTCATTTTACCTCATACACGCGGCTGCATGAGTTTTGTGGTGCATTTTTATTGTCCTTGAAGCAGCGCTTTACACACATGTTCTTTGGTGGGATATATGGGCGCTGGGGTGTGAGCTGGCATATTCCCTCAGTCTTTCTCTATCCAGGCTTCCTTGTGGGCCTGTCCCCTAGCTGAGGCATTGTGTGTGTGTGTGTGTGTGTCGATAGTGTCGGCATGTCTGAGGCTGAATGTTATTCCCCGGAGGAGGTTACCGGGGGAGCAGATGCGGGTCTGGAATTGGCTCTGTCGGCACAGCCGACACCTGATTTACTCACAATGTTAAGTACACTTAATACAAATGTGGCTTCTTTGTCAAAGAGGTTAGATAAATCAGAGTCGCAGACACAGGTGTGGAGGAAATCCATGGAGGATGCTTTGTCTCAGGTGCAGATCCCATCGGGGTCGCAAAAGCGGCCGTTTACCCAAGTGGTAGATACTGATACCGACACTGATTCTGATTCCGAGGTCGATTTCACTGAGGCTGCTTTACATCCACGATTAGTTAAGAGTATTCAGTACATGATTGTGGCTATAAAAGATGTTTTACGCATTTCTGATGAACCTGCGGTGCAGGAAACAAGGATTTGTTTATTCAAAGGGAAAAAACCTGAGGTGAAGTTTCCCCCCTCTCATGAAATGAATACTCTTTGTGAAAAGGCTTGGGAGTCGCCGGACAAGAGGTGGCAGATTCCCAAGAGAATTTACATGGCGTATCCTTTCCCCTCTGATGACAGGGAAAAATGTGAGGCGTCTCCAAATGTTGACAAAGCTCTATCTCGTTTGTCCAAGAAGGTGGCGCTTCAGTCTCCTGACACGGCAGCTCTCAAGGATCCGGCGGATCGCAAGCTGGAGACGTCTCTGAAGTCCATTTTCGCTAATACGGGTGCATTGCTCAGACCTGCTGTGGCGTCGGTATGGGTGAGTAGTGCTATTGCTAAATGGGCTGAGAATTTAGCTGCTGATATGGATACCCTTGATAAAGATAATGTTCTTTTGACTCTTGGTTATATCAAGGACGCTGCAGATTACCTGAAGGATGCGGCGAGGGATGTTGGTCTCTTGGGATCAAGAGCCAATGCCATGGCGATCTCGGCCAGGAGGGCGCTGTGGATCCATCAATGGAATGCTGATGCCGACTCCAAGAGAGCTATGAAAGCTCTCCCCTTCAAAGGTAATGTCTTGTTTGGGGACGGCTTGGCTGACCTGGTCTCTACCGCGACTGCGGGTAAGTCGTCTTTTCTTCCCTATGTTCCCACACAACAGAAAAAGGCACCACATCAGCAGATGCAGTCCTTTCGTCCAAATAAATACAGGCGTGGAAAATGTTCATCCTTCCTCGCTTCAAAGGGTAGAGGAAGAGGAAGGAAGTCGCCTGCAGTGTCAGGCGCCCAGGTCCAAAAGTCCTCCCCTGCCTCTACCAAGTCCACCGCATGACGCTGGGGCTTCCCTGTGGGGGGCCGTCTGCGGATCTTCAGTCAGGTCTGGATTCAATCAGGCCTTGATCCTTGGGTCCTAGAGATTGTATCTCAGGGATACAAGCTGGAGTTTCAGGAGGTGCCCCCTCACCGGTTTTTCATTTCGGCCTTACCAGTGTCTCTTCCGGACAGGGAGGTGGTGCTGGCAGCAATACAAAAGTTGTGTCAACAGAGGGTCATTGTTCCCGTTCCCCCGTCCCAACGGGGGGAGGGGTTCTACTCGAGCCTCTTTGTTGTACCGAAACCGGACGGTTCGGTCAGACCGATTCTGAACCTAAATTCCCTCAATCCATACTTGAAAGTTTTCAAGTTCAAGATGGAATCTCTTCGAGCTGTGATTTCCAGCCTAGAAGGGGGGGATTTTATGGCGTCAGTCGACATAAAGGATGCCTACTTACACGTCCCGATATATCCTCCGTATCAATCCTTCCTCAGGTTTGCGATACACGATTATCATTACCAATTTCAGACGTTGCCGTTTGGGCTTTTCTGCGGCCCCGAGGATTTTCACCAAGGTCATGGCAGAAATGATGCTTCTCCTTCGCAAGCAAGGGGTTACCATTATCCCGTACTTGGACGATCTCCTGATAAAGGCGACGTCCAAGGAACGGTTGCTGAGAAGTGTGAATTTGTCACTGTCGGTTCTGCGACAGCACGGTTGGGTGCTAAATTTGCCAAAATCTCAGTTGATTCCGACCACTCTGCTGCCTTTTCTGGGCATGATTCTGGACACGGAGTTACGGAGAGTGTTTCTTCCGGAAGAAATAGCTCTGGAACTGCAGACGATGGTCAGGGAGGCCGACAAGTGTGTCGATTCATCACTGTACTCGTGTTCTGGGGAAAATGGTTGCGGCGTACGAAGCCATTCCATTTGGCAGGTTTTCATGCCTGAGTATTTCAGTGGGACCTGCTGAGCAAATGGTCCGGGTCTCACCTGCACATGCACCGGAAGATAAGTCTATCTACCAAGGCCAGGATTTCTCTCCTGTGGTGGCTACAAAGTTCTCACCTCCTAGGAGGGCGCCGGTTCGGTATCCCGGACTGGGTACTACGGACAACAGATGCAAGTCTCCGAGGCTGGGGCGCTGTCACCCAAGGAAGAAATTTCCAGGGGAAATGGTCGCTCCAGGTAGCTTGTCTCCACATAAATATTTTCGAGTTAAGAGCCATTTACAACGGCCTGCTACAAGCAAGAAGCCTACTTCAGGGTCGTCCTGTCCTCGTACAGTCGGACAACATCACAGCGGTGGCGCATATCAACCGTCAAGGCGGAACAAGGAGCAGGGCGGCTATGGCGGAGGCCACAAGAATCCTTCGCTGGGTGGAACGACACGTGAGCGCCCTGTCAGCAGTCTTCCTTCCGGGAGTGGACAACTGGGAAGCAGATTTCCTCAGCAGACACGATCTCCATCCGGGAGAGTGGGCTCTTCACCAAGAGGTATTTGCAGAAGTGACGACGCATTGGGGAATTCCGCTGATCGATATGATGGCGTCTCGCCTCAACAAGAAGCTTCTGAGGTATTGTTCCAGGTCAAGGGACCCCCAAGCCAGTGCAGTGGACGCCCTGGTGACTCTGTGGGTGTTCCAGTCGGTGTATGTGTTCCCTCCACTTCCTCTCATTCCAAAGGTACTGGGAATCATTCGACGAGCAAGGGTTCAGGCGATTCTCATCGTTCCAGATTGGCCAAGAAGGGTCTGGTATCCGGATCTTCAGGAATTACTTGTGGAAGATCCTTGGCCGCTTCCTCTAAAAAAGGACCTGTTATTGCAGGGACCATGCGTGTTTCCAGACTTACCGCGGCTGCGTTTGACGGCATGGAAGTTGAGCGCCAAATCTTAGCTCGAAAAGGTATTCCCGGGGAGGTCATTCCCACTCTCCTTAAGGCTAGGAAGGAGGTTACGGCGAAACATTATTACCGTATTTGGAGAAAGTATGTTTCGTGGTGTGAGACTAAAACGGCTCCTGCGGAAGAATTCCACTTAGGTCGGTTTCTCCATTTTTTGCAGGCAGGCGTCGATGCAGGCCTGAAATTAGGCTCCATTAAAGTGCAGATTTCTGCTTTATCTATTTTCTTTCAAAAAGAATTGGCTGTCCTCCCAGAGGTTCAGACTTTTGTGAAAAGAGTGATGCATATCCATCCTCCGTTTGTGCCCCCTGTGGCACCATGGGATCTTGAGGTGGTCTTGCAGTTTCTTATGTCTTCCTGGTTTGAACCTTTGCGTAAGGTTGAGTTAAAGTTCTTCACTTGGAAGGTAGTCATGCTGTTGGCTCTGGCGTCTGCCAGGCGAGTGTCAGAGTTGGCGGCCTTATCTCATAAGAGTCTGTACTTGATTTTCCATTTGTATAGAGCGGAATTAAGGACTCGTCAACAGTTTCTGCTGAAGGTGGTTTCTTCGTTTCACATTAACCAACCTATTGTAGTACCCGTGGCTACGGATGCTGTGGCAGTTCCAAAGTCTCTGGATGTTGTGAGAGCTTTAAAAATCTACGTCGCCAGAACGGCTGTTGCCAGGAAGACAGAGGCGCTTTGTCCTGTATGCTTCCAACAGGATTGGTCATCCTGCTTCGAAACCGACTATTGCACGCTGGATTTGTTGTATGATTCAGCAAGCTCATTCTTCGGCTGGCCTACCGGTGCCGAAGTCAGTAAAGGCCCACTCTACCAGGAAAGTGGGCTCATCTTGGGCGGCTGCCCGAGGGGTCTCGGCACTTCAGCTTTGCCGAGCAGTTACCTGGTCGGGTTCAAACACTTTTGCTAAGTTTTACAAGTTTGACACCCTAGCTGAGGAGGACCTCATGTTTGCTCAATCGGTGCTGCAGAATCGTCCGCACTCTCCCGCCCGGTCTGGAGCTTTGGTACAGACCCCATGGTCCTTTTGGAGTCCCCATCCCAGTGCGGACTGTTACTTGCAGTGTATTCTTGCGGGTTAAATTTGTTTATACACGGGGTGTGTATTTATTGGTTTCAGCTTGTTGCTGTTGTTAATTCATACTGTTATCTGGTTTACTGTTACTCCGGTTGTACGGTATGTTTCTGGTGTGGGCTGGTATGTTGTAGCCCATACTTTAAACAAAAATCCTTTCCTCGAAATGTCCGTCTCTCCTGGGCACAGTTCCTATAACTTAGGTCTGGAGGAGGGGCATAGAGGGAGGAGCCAGTTCACACCCAGTTAAAGTCTTTGCAGTGTGCCCAAGCTCCTGCGGATCCCGTCTATACCCCATGGTCCTTTTGGAGTCCCCAGCATCCTCTACGGACTAGGAGAAAAGGATTTACCGGTAGGTACTAAAATCCTATTTTTTTTTTTTTTTTATTTCCAATCTTGCGATCTGCGACCATCATGTCGTGGATACCCCTAATTCTTCATTTAATACAATAACCACTTATGTGTTTGGTGTATTTTAAAGTACAATAAAAGGTTCATAACCTTTTATACAGGAAGTTGTTGGTCATCAAGGTTTTCAACTGAATTGTTTTCATAATTAACATGAATTCCCTTGTGGTGGCTTATATTTAACCGGTACTACCCTGTGTGTGTTTATTCAAAGTACCCTTTAGTTAAGAATACATCCTCTGTTTTGTATTGCCTGTATTTTGATACTAAGGGGTCTATTTACTAAGCCTTGGATGGAGATAAATTGGACAGAGATAAAGTACCAGCCAATAGGCTCCTGTCATTTTTTTCAAACCCAGCCTATGACATAACTAGGAGCTGATTGGCTGGCTGGTACTTTACCTCCATCCAAGGCTTAGTTAAGGTTCTATTAACAGACTAATGTACCCCTTAAAACTGTCTGAGGTCCCATTGCGGTACATGTAAACGGGTGAGCACTAAAGTTTTAGTAAATTAGCTTACTGCTACTTTTCTTTTAATAATGTAATATGATTTGTTATTGTTAACAATAGATTCATGATAGGCTGTCTGGAGCCTACTACAAGGGATGTTTTGATTTATGTGTTGGGTATTTCTTCACATGGTGTAAATGCTTTTTAAGGACAGGCCCCCTAGTTCCCCCCTGTTATTGTCTTGAAATTTCTGTGCCCTGAGAAACAGGAAAGCCTGTTGTCCTGTCACCATTAACAATCCGAATAACCTTTCCTATAGCGTGAAGTCTCTGGGGGGAGCTGCTATAAATGTTATGTTAGTCAAACGTGATTGCACTGCAGCCATCCGTTAATTCGCTCTACCACACTTCCTAGTCTCTGTAGTTTGGAATCACTTTGAGAACAAGTAGCCCTGTGCCTGCAATGGGTCCGTTAGGTCTTGCACCAATAACTTGCTGCATTTACTTGCAGCCAGGGTCTGTCTACATAATGCTGGCCACACACACACACACACACACACACACACACACACACACACACACTGCAATATTGGCCTGATATTGCAGCATGCAGTCATAAAACTAAGAACTATCCCTGGGCTCTACAATAAGCCAACTGAAATCAGTCTGATCGTTATCAGGCATACTTGGAAGGTGACTGCTATAGCTTTGTGTGTGGTCCTCTTATAACCACATTAAAGAGCCCCGCTGATGCCAGAACTATTCTACTCGGTATAAACCTGGGACCACTGGTTTTTGTTCAAATTGGGTATAGCCAAAAGGATTCTGGTTTTGTCACTGAAGCAGAGTGGCAGTATTGTACCATGTGTGGCCAACTTAACCTATTAACTGCATAGTCTGATGATCTTTAGCTCAGCACAGCTAGTTATGCTATTGACTTTATGGAAAAAATAAACCCAAACTGCTGCTCCGTCAATAAAAAGTAATAAGAATTGAGATTCCCTGAGGAAGTGTTTATACACCCACTGTAGTCATCAAGTATTGAAAAAGTATGTGTTTCCATAGATGTGCTGTGTCTGTGTGTCCTCCGTGACACCTAGCTGGAGATGACTTAAGGTGGAACACTCCGCTGTAGCTCAGTCTCTCCCATCTCAGGGTGACGTAGGCACATGAAGTTGTATTATAGGTGAGGTAGGTAAATCTTATGCTATTTACAAATTCAGCATGTCTGCTGGGAGGCCACAGTCAGACTACTCCATTTTGGCTAGGAAGTTCCCTTGCCCACATTACCCCTGTTAGTGCTGGCAGCAGTTTTTTTTTTGTAATTGTGCCAGCATAAGGCAGGTCCTGGTGCACTCTGAGCTTTCATTCTCTCAATGTAGACCCATGCCTCGCCATAACTGCAGTCTTTAATCAAGAGTTTGCTTTCCTTACTTAATTTGCAGAACAGAAGCCACCTTTCCAAACTGCCTAGTATTTTGTTTGCTTCACAGACCCTTTAACACCTTCCCTCTGCCCCCCACTTATGGTTTCTCTCCTCTGCCCTAATCTCCCACCCAACATTCCAGGCCTTTGCTTCAGTCAAATTCCTCTACCGCTTTGCTTTCTCCTTTCTACATTGATGTACTCCTCCCCTCCTATACATTCCTCCGCTCCCCCCCCCCCCCCCCCCCCCCATCCCAGATCTCCCAGCTTTTCTAGAAGACGTGCCCTGCTCAGCACAAGCAGGATATGGGAGCAATGTAGAATGGAGCCAGCAATTTCACACTGCTCAGCCTGTGCTTGGGATGAGGCTGCTGCGGGATGTTTATTTGAGGGCAGGGTAACCTCAGACAAACATCCTGCTTTTATCCTGCTTCTAAACCAAAACCTCTGCACAGGGAGACCACAAGATCCTGACCTTGTGAGGAGGGGAGTGTGTAAGCCTGTAAGGCTTCTGCCTGTGCTGTTTTGAAGTGAATGAACTGACCCTCTATATGGGTGCCTTGGTACTCTATGGAGAAAAGGAAGTACATTGAAAAAAAATACTTGTATGTTATATATGATATTTTATTAAGCAATTCTAGACTTTTTTTCTTGTTCTCTGTATTTGTATAATGTAAATATTAAGGGTAAGCGTTAGTCAAATCTCTATGGTGTGCTAATAAATGTTTTTGAGATCACCATTCTCTTCAGTTGTCATGAATAGACACTTCTTCTCTGCATTGCTGCCACATTGTGCTGGGACCATGGCTTCTGTTCCCACCATGGCACTTTCTGTGTGTTCTTCTAATGTTTGTGTATGCCTCCTCAACCTTCTCTGGTAAGTTTAGGGGTGCTGTGCATTTGTTTCGGTGTAAATTCACTGGGAGCTCCACAGGAATAGGGAGCGATGTGAATTATTTAAAGAGAAAGTGTAGCTTCTTTGTGGACAGGTAGTGACCACACCTGGTAAGCAGCCACATCCAGGATGTACCAAAAATAAGTTTACTCTTTGTCTGCACAGATGGGTTAATGTAAGACAGTGAGCCTTATTGGATCCATTTTTATGGCATAAATGTATGCATTTCTGTACTACGAGTGCCTAAATCAGTATTTTGGCACCTTTTACGTCTGGAGAGGAGGAACCGGGATGGCCTAGAGTAGAGTAGACTACAGTAAGGGCATGTGCACCTAAGTGTAGTACACCGTCTAGAGAAGCAGGACACTTGAGGTTAAGTAAAATTACATGTCCAGGCGTGATGTACGATGTGCAGTGCTCACATGGCTCATACATACAGTAACCTAGCATCCTACTTGTTCCTGTGCACCCCTATGAGTGTGCAAAATAAAATGTATGATGTAGGGTGCCATTGCCCAGTGGTGGTTATTGCTTGCGGCACATGTAATTGAATCACCCTCTAAGGCTAGTTGCATCCACAGATATCTTTTTCTGGTTAATGAGGCTTGGTGTAAATATATACAGTAACACCTGCAGCGCAGTACAATGTAACCTCATATTGACCACTTCAACTATACCCCTTTCACACCAGAAATGCAGGGGCAAAACCCGGGAATTCTGCCACGGGATTATGCAGGGACATTCCCGGGTTGGGCCCGTTTATACCAGCATTTGGAGCCGGGACATCCCGGGTCGGCACCTTTCACACTGAACCCGGGATGGCCCTGCATTTTCTGAGAATGGGCGTCTCAGAAAAACACAAGACCAGGAAGTGCCCTGAATAGCCAATCGGCATCAGCAGAGGCAACCCGGGAAGGTGGGACATGTCCCTGCACCATTCACACTGTCCAGGTTCCAGGGACCAACCCTGGTCCATTGCAGGGTTGAAATGCAGGGACAGAAATCCCGGGATTTTGTCCCTGTACCCTTTCACACTGAGATTTCCCAGGTTGATGCGCGTTCATGTGTTTTAACCCGGGAAATTTTGGGCTGTGTGAAAGGGGTATTATAGTACTTCATTCATCAGCATTGTCACTGCCATTTCATTTTGTGAAGTGATAACTATATGAAATATGCAACTTTTTACATTTATTATAAACCTTATCAAGACCTGTCTCTTTTTAATGACTCTTCATGACATCCTATAGCATATGGGGTAGTGTAAGGTTTCCATTTACTACTAGCAATACCAGCTTGCTATCACGAGCTGTACATATGCACATTTGTATGCCTTGTGTAGGAACAATGGGGCAGATGTATTAACCTGGAGAAGGCATAAGGAAGTGATAAACCAGTGATATGTGCAAGGTGATAAAGGCACCAGCCAATCAGCTCCAATATGTAAATTAACAGTTAGGATCTGATTGGCTGGTGCCTTTATCACCTTGCACGTATCACTGGTTTATTACTTCCTTATGCCTTCTCCAGGTTAATACATCTGCCCCAATGTCTGTTCCACATATCCAGAGACACTTCTGGAACCATATATACAAGTTTAATGATTTGTCAAAAAATGCATGGACTCTAAATGGGGTAATGTTGGGGGTTTTAAAACCTATAACACAGGAGAGCCGCATGCAGTATGTGTATCTCTGTCATTTTTGCATGTTATAATTTGGCCAGCACTAGTTGACATGTTGTCATGTCATCTTATATGGCCATATTAGTGTATGCCTATTTTATATTGCAAAGAATACTCTATTAAAATGAAATGTATAAAGGGCGCCAGGAGCTGCCTAGATAGAAATGGCCAAAGAAACCAATAAAAGGTTAAAAAAAAGGAAATTCTTGTCCTGGTTACAATGGATTAATCTTAAGAAACATACTAAAAGTTTATGGCGTACGTTGAAATTAAATTCTGGTGTGCATTGTAGATGACACGCTGTGGTCATTAAAGTATACCCAGAAATAACCATCCACCTTGTCGGCACCGTCTCGAGTCAGGGGTAAGCAACCTATGGAACTGCAGCATGCAGTATGTGTTGTCGACATGGCTGGCATGTTGATATTGTCATTCATCGTGTCGACATCTTTTTAAGGTCAGCATGATTAGAATGCTGATACAATATACCTGGTGGTCTAGTGATGACTTACCGGATTCGGCAGGTCCGCAGTCAGAAGACAGTGACTTCCAGCTGTTCCTGCAGTGGTTTGTATTGCTAGCCCTAACCCACAGCCTAGCCCTTGCCCTCCGGACAGCGCAGGATGTTGACGTGTCACATCGACATTTCAACAATGTTGGCATAACTGTCAACATGTTTGTCGAATTGTACATGTCAACAAAATGACTACATTCCGAACTGCATATTCAACCATACTCTGCCATAGGGCGGGATGTACTAATGTACATCGCCGCCCTGCACCACGACGCTGATCGCATATGTACTAACATATGCGATCAGCATTGCGGATGACAGCTCTTCCGATAAGAGCTGTCCTCCGCGATGCGCAGCGGCAGCCTGACTTCCGGGATTCGGCCCCAGGAGTCAGTCTGGCATGCGCGGGGTGACGGGGGGCGGCCGCAGGGCATGCTGGGAGGGATCCGATCGGATCCCTCACACAGCGCCGCGGAGAGAAGCCCATAGGCTTCTATGGACTATCGCCAGCTAAAGCTGGCGAACCCCGCCGCGGCGCTGACCAGCCGAACGGGGCTTAGTACATCAGGAAAATGCGGTAAACAGGGGGTTTAACGCATTTTCTGCTTAGTACATCCGGCTCACTGTTTTGATGTTGAGGCATACTGAAATGTTGTCATGGCATGCTCAGATGTGTAGTACGGCAGCAGCTGGAGTGCCACAGGTTGCCTAGGTAATGCACTCTCGGGTAAAGGCATGAAATAAAGCAGGTCACAGGTCACTCGCCTATCTTCTGTTTTCCAAAGCTGGACCTCTTATTTGTGATGTTTCTGATGTTGCCTGGAAAACTGGAAAATCACTCCGTAGTGTAGCATAACATTGACTTGAATACCGAAAACCACAAAATAAAACATTAAAATTAAAAAGAAAAAAAGGCAAAATGAATCCCCCAGGGTGTCTGAGGTTGTCCAAGGCCCTTTTTTTTTTTTTTTTTTTTTTTTTTTTGCATTTGATCTGGTAGGAGGCTTTAATAAGATTTGCTAGGTTTTTTTATTTTCTGTATCCAATAAATGTTTTGCTAATACTCAGTGGAGTGAATTTTTTTTTTTTTTTACAATTTTTCTTGGCACCTTCTGGAAACCACAAATGATAGAGGTCCAGATTAGGAAAATAGGATATATGAGTGACAGCTAGGCAGGAGAGTACATTGTGGAGTGGTTTCACTCACACATGGGGCAGGGCCAGCATCTAAGCCTCCTCTATTTTCAGCTGTGTCAGATCCCATAACGCTCGCTGTTCTGAAGATGTGTGAGGAGCTTCAGAGAACCGTGTATTTTACCTTCATGGTTTGTGGTTGTACCTTTTTACTACAAACTATAGCAAAAGTAACTTTTTGCACACACAAAGCAATTTAATAGCAATATCGCACCAGTGGCTTTGTGACTGATTGCATATTGCAGAAAATGGCATTTGCAAATTGCAAATACATGATGTTTGTTGCAGATCTTTGTCATAACCGAAATAATCTTAATAGACTCCTTATTATGCACCCAGCTTTCTCTATCGTCCTAAGTGGATGCTGGGGTTCCTGAAAGGACCATGGGGAATAGCGGCTCCGCAGGAGACAGGGCACAAAAGTAAAGCTTTTACAGGTCAGGTGGTGTGTACTGGCTCCTCCCCCTATGACCCTCCTCCAGACTCCAGTTAGATTTTTGTGCCCGGCCGAGAAGGGTGCAATTCTAGGTGGCTCTCATAAAGAGCTGCTTAGAGAGTTTAGCTTAGGTTTTTTATTTTACAGTGATTCCTGCTGGCAACAGGATCACTGCAACGAGGGACAGAGGGGAGAAGAAGTGAACTCACCTGCGTGCAGGATGGATTGGCTTCTTGGCTACTGGACATGAAGCTCCAGAGGGACGATCACAGGTACAGCCTGGATGGTCACCGGAGCCACGCCGCCGGCCCCCTCACAGATGCTGAAGCAAGAAGAGGTCCAGAATCGGCGGCTGAAGACTCCTGCAGTCTTCTTAAGGTAGCGCACAGCACTGCAGCTGTGCGCCATTTTCCTCTCAGCACACTTCACACGGCAGTCACTGAGGGTGCAGGGCGCTGGGGGGGGGGCGCCCTGGGAGGCAAATGAAAACCTTTAAAAAGGCTAAAAATACCTCACATATAGCCCCAGAGGCTATATGGAGATATTTACCCCTGCCTAAATGTACTAAATAGCGGGAGACGAGCCCGCCGGAAAAGGGGCGGGGCCTATCTCCTCAGCACACGGCGCCATTTTCTGTCACAGCTCCGCTGGTCAGGAAGGCTCCCAGGTCTCTCCCCTGCACTGCACTACAGAAACAGGGTATAACAGAGAGGGGGGGCAAAATAAATGGCAATATATTAATATAAAAGCAGCTATAAGGGAGCACTTAATCATAAGGCTATCCCTGTCATATATAGCGCTTTTTGGTGTGTGCTGGCAGACTCTCCCTCTGTCTCCCCAAAGGGCTAGTGGGTCCTGTCTTCGTATAGAGCATTCCCTGTGTGTCTGCTGTGTGTCGGTACGTGTGTGTCGACATGTATGAGGACGTTATTGGTGTGGAGGCGGAGCAATTGCCAAATATGAGGATGTCACCTTCTAGGGGGTCGACACCAGAATGGATGCCTTTATTTGTGGAATTACGGGATAGCGTCAACTCGCTTAAGCAGTCGTTTGCCGACATGAGGCGGCCGGACACTCAATTAGTGCCTGTCCAGGCGCCTCAAACACCGTCAGGGGCTGTAAAACGCCCCTTGCCTCAGTCGGTCGACACAGACCCAGACACAGGCACTGATTCCGGTGGTGAAGGTGACGAATCAACCGTATTTTCCAGTAGGGCCACACGTTATATGATTTTGGCAATAAAGGAGATGTTACATTTAGCTGATACTACAGGTACCACTAAACAGGGTATTATGTGGGGTGTGAAAAAACTACCAGTAGTTTTTACCGAATCAGAAGAATTAAATGACGTGTGTGATGAAGCGTGGGGTGCCCCGAAAAAAAAAAAACTGCTAATTTCAAAGAAGTTATTGGCTTTATACCCTTTCCCGCCAGAGGTTAGGGAGCGCTGGGAAACACCTCCTAGGGTGGACAAAGCGCTAACACGCTCATCAAAACAAGTGGCGTTACCCTCTCCTGAGACGGCCGCACTTAAAGATCCATCAGATAGGAGGATGGAAAATATCCAAAAAGGTATATACACACATGCAGGTGTTATACTACGACCAGCTATTGCGACTGCCTGGATGTGCAGTGCTGGGGTAGTTTGGTCAGAGTCCCTGATCGAAAATATTGATACCCTGGACAGGGACAATATTTTACTGTCGTTAGAACAAATAAAGGATGCATTTCTTTATATGCGTGATGCACAGAGAGATATCTGCACACTGGCATCACGGGTAAGTGCTATGTCCATTTCGGCCAGAAGAGCTTTATGGACACGACAGTGGACATGCGATGCGTAGAGGAGTTATTTGGGGTCGGTCTATCGGATTTGGTGGCCACGGCTACGGCCGGGAAATCCACCTTTCTACCTCAAGTCACTCCCCAACTGAAAAAGGCACCGACCTTTCAACCGCAGCCCTTTCGTTCCTTTAAAAATAAGCGAGCAAAGGGCTATTCATATCTGCCACGAGGCAGAGGACGAGGGAAGAGACAGCAACAGGCAGCTCCTTCCCAGGAACAGAAGCCCTCCCCGGCTTCTACAAAAGCCTCAGCATGACGCTGGGGCTTCGCAAGCGGACTCGGGGGCGGTAGGCGGTCGTCTCAAGAATTACAGCGCGCAGTGGGCTCACTCGCAGGTAAATCCCTGGATCCTGCAGATAATATCTCAGGGGTACAGGTTGAAATTAGAGACAGAGCCACCTCGCCGTTTCCTGAAGTCTGCTTTACCAACGTCCCCCTCAGAAAGGGAGACGGTTTTGGAAGCCATTCACAAGCTGTATTCTCAGCAGGTGATAGTCAAGGTACCTCTTCTACAACAAGGGAAGGGGTATTATTCCACTCTTTTTGTGGTACCGAAGCCGGATGGCTCGGTAAGGCCTATTCTAAATCTGAAGTCCTTGAACCTGTACATAAAGAAGTTCAAGTTCAAGATGGAGTCACTCAGAGCAGTGATAGCGAACCTGGAAGAAGGGGACTTTATGGTATCCTTGGACATCAAGGATGCGTATCTCCACGTTCCAATTACCCCTCACACCAGGGGTACCTCAGGTTCGTTGTACAAAACTGTCACTATCAGTTTCAGACGCTGCCGTTTGGTTTGTCCACGGCACCTCGGGTCTTTACAAAGGTAATGGCCGAGATAATATTTCTTCTTCGAAGAAAAGGCGTATTAATTATCCCATACTTGGACGATCTCCTAATAAGGGCAAGGTCCAGAGAACAGCTAGAGATGGGTTTAGCACTATCTCAAGAGGTGCTAAAGCAGCACGGATGGATTCTGAATATTCCAAAATCCCAATTAATGCCGACAACTCGTCTGCTGTTCCTGGGGATGATTCTGGACACAGTTCAGAAAAAGGTTTTTCTTCCCGAAGAAAAAGCCAAGGAGTTATCTGACCTGGTCAGGAACCTCCTAAAACCAGGAAAGGTGTCTGTACATCAATGCACAAGAGTCCTGGGAAAAAATGGTAGCTTCTTACGAAGCAATCCCTTTCGGCAGATTCCATGCAAAGGGATCTGTTGGACAAATGGTCAGGGTCGCATCTTCAGATGCACCTGCGGATAACCCTGTCGCCGAGGACAAGGGTATCCCTTCTGTGGTGGTTGCAGGAGGCTCATCTATTGGAGGGCCGCAGATTCGGCATGCAGGATTGGATCCTGGTGACCACGGAGGCCAGCCTGAGAGGCTGGGGAGCAGTCACACAGGGAAGAAATTTCCAGGGAGTGTGGTCGAGCCTGAAAAAGTCTCTTCACATAAGCATTCTGGAACTAAGAGCAATCTACAATGCTCTAAGCCAGGCGGAACCTCTGCTTCAAGGAAGACCGGTGTTGATCCAGTCGGACAACATCACGGCAGTCGCCCATGTAAACAGACAGGGCGGCACAAGAAGCAGGAGGGCAATGGCAGAAGCTGCCAGGATCCTTCGCTGGGCGGAGAATCACGTGATAGCACTGTCAGCAGTATTCATCCCGGGCGTGGACAACTGGGAAGCAGACTTCCTCAGCAGACACGACCTTCACCCGGGAGAGTGGGGACTTCATCCAGAAGTTTTCCACATGCTATTAAACCGTTGGGTAAAACCAATGGTGGACATGATGGCGTCTCGCCTCAAAAAAACACTGGACAGGTATTGCGCCAGGTCAAGAGATCCGCAGGCAATAGCTGTGGACGCGCTGGTAACACCTTGGGTGTACCAGTCGGTATATGTGTTTCCTCCTCTGCCTCTCATACCAAAGGTATTGAGGATTATACGGCAAAGAGGAGTAAGACTAGTGGCTCCGGATTGGCCAAGAAGGACTTGGTACCCGGAACTTCAAGAGATGGTCACGGACGATCCGTGGCCTCTACTTCTGAGAAGGGACCTGCTTCAGCAGGGTACTTGTCTTTTTCAAGACTTACCGCGGCTGCGTTTGACGGCATGGCGTTTGAATGCCAGATCCTAAAAGGAAAAGGCATTCCAGAAGAAGTCATTCCTACCTTGATAAAGGCAAGGAAGGAAGTCACCGCGAAGCATTATCGCCGTATTTGGCGAAAATATGTTGCGTGGTGCGAGCAGCGGAGTGCTCCGATGGAGGAATTTCAACTGGGTCGTTTTCCTACATTTCCTGCAATCAGGATTGTCTATGGGTCTCAAATTGGGATCTATTAAGGTTCAAATTTCGGCCCTATCAATATTCTTCCAAAAAGAATTGGCCTCAGTCCCTGAGGTCCAGATTTTTATCAAAGGAGTACTGCATATACAGCCTCCTGTGGTGCCTAAGGTGGCACCGTGGGATCTAAATGTAGTTTTAGATTTCCTCAAATCCAATTGGTTTGAACCACTAAAGAATGTGGATTTGAAATATCTCACATGGAAAGTGACTATGTTACTGGCCCTGGCTTCGGCCGGGAGAGTATCTGAACTGGCGGCTTTGTTTTATAAAAGCCCTTATTTAATTTTCCATTCGACATAGGGCAGAGCTGCGGACGCGTCCGCATTTTCTCCCTAAGGTGGTATCAGCGTTTCACCTGAACCAGCCTATTGTAGTGCCTGCGGCTACAGACGACTTGAAGGACTCCAAGTTGTTGGACGTTGTCAGAGCCTTAAAATATACATTTAAAGGACGGCTGGAGTCAGAAAATCTGACTCGCTGTTTATACTGTATGCACCCAACAAGTTGGGTGCACCTGCTTCTAAGCAGTCGATTGCTCGTTGGATTTGTAACAAAATTCAACTTGTACATTCTGTGGCAGGCCTGCCACAGCCTAAATCTGTTAAGGCCCATTCCGCAAGGAAGGTGGGCTCATCTTGGGCGGCTGCCCGAGGGGTCTCGGCATTACAACTCTGCCGAGCAGCTACGTGGTCAGGGGAGAACACGTTTGTAAATTTTTACAAATTTGATACCCTGGCAAAGGAGGACCTGGAGTTCTCTCATTCGGTGCTGCAGAGTCATCCGCACTCTCCCGCCCGTTTGGGAGCTTTGGTATAATCCCCATGGTCCTTTCAGGAACCCCAGCATCCACTTAGGACGATAGAGAAAATAAGAATTTACTTACCGATAATTCTATTTCTCGGAGTCCGTAGTGGATGCTGGGCGCCCATCCCAAGTGCGGATTATCTGCAATACTTGTACATAGTTATTGTTAACTAATTCGGGTTATTGTTTAGGAAGCCATCTTTCAGAGGCTCCTCTGTTATCATACTGTTAACTGGGTTTAGATCACAAGTTGTACGGTGTGATTGGTGTGGCTGGTATGAGTCTTACCCGGGATTCAAAATCCTCCCTTATTGTGTACGCTCGTCCGGGCACAGTACCTAACTGGAGTCTGGAGGAGGGTCATAGGGGGAGGAGCCAGTACACACCACCTGACCTGTAAAAGCTTTACTTTTGTGCCCTGTCTCCTGCGGAGCCGCTATTCCCCATGGTCCTTTCAGGAACCCCAGCATCCACTACGGACTCCGAGAAATAGAATTATCGGTAAGTAAATTCTTATTTTTACACAATGAAGTTAGAGGCAGTACGGAATATGTGGCTAGTTCTGTTACATGCCTCTAGTTATCATGTCATTACATAAGTCTTTGGCAGGAAAAGTTCCGTCCTGCCCCTATCCGAGTTTGCCAGTAGGGCTGGGAAGATTTAGGATGTGCGTACTCTACAGGAGCCGTCTCCTCTCAGACCACAGAGCTCTTTGATGTCCTCTCCAAGCTTCTGTCACAGACTTTCCATTTAGTGCAAGAATAGCCAGGCCTAAAGTAAAATCATATGGTTCTCTCCTTATCCCCAGGGCCTGTTGTGAGACCAGGGGGGTTATGAGAGAGTGCTTGTGTGATGCAGGGGCGATGGCTGGTACTGAATGGCACAAATTACAATCCAGTGGCTCTTCTTGGTTTTAAACGGGCTTCTGGGAATAGAATTTGGCCATCCACAGGAGTCCTAAATGACTACTTAGGAGTATTATATGCGTGTTTTTTTTTGTTTGTTTTTTTATGATCAGAGCACTGCTTCATATCTGCCCATTTCTGTTTATTTTAAGGTGACCTTTTACCCTATGTCTAAATGTATGACTCTTAACAGTCTTTGCATGGTTCCTTCCCCTCGTCCTACTTTTTTCTTTCAATGGCTGCAGGATGAGGCAGCTTCCTGTGTGAGGGGCCCAGGGCAGGGTACAAGGTCTGGCACGTTGAAGTAACCCTAATCAGGTTCTGGTATCCTCCTGCGGAATACTCTGCCTGGTGTCTTATCTCTTCCTCTTTCCTCCCTCACTCAACTTATCACTTCAGTTAATTGAAAACCAGCTTGCTGCTTCTAGAGAAAGAGAACTACACCATCTTAAAGGGACCTCGTGCACATTTTATTCAGTCCATCCCTTTCCAGTGCCACGATTGAATTTTTAGGTCTCTTCCATGATGAATGGGGTTTGACCATAGAATATATATGATGGACTGAACAGCAGCTGTATGTTCAGTGTTAATCATCCTATATCTTACATCTATTAAGAAGCCATGTAATGTCATGTTAAAACAGACTTGCCAGCAAAGCAGGAATGTACAATCTATTCTCCTACTTCACCAACGGGGGCTGCTGTGTACAAGCCAGCAATTAATGAGCAGTACTTTTAGGTGTTATAACTGAGGGTATAAAAAATTTTTTTGAAGCACTGCACAGAATCTACCTTGTAGAAAACCCTTACAAGTGGTTTTTACCCCAGATTTGTTTTTCTCATGGAAAGTTGTGTTTACCTTCTTTCCTCTGCCTCCGGCAACTTTAAGTTCTCACCAAAATGAGCCTGCTCTGGGTGACTGGTGCCACCTGCATTGTAATCCCACCAATATCTACCCAGCGTTCAGCATGGCCCATCCTGTTTGCAGCTAGTAGACTGCTGTGGTGTGCTGTTAGAGTCCTGTTGGGTTACAGTGCAGCGGAACCACAGCAGTAGCATGCTTTTAGGTCACATTTGCCACCTCTTGTTGAAGGAATACTGGGGATAATTCAGATCTGATCGTAGCAGCAAATTTGTTAGCGGTTGGACAAAACAATGTGCACTGCAGGGGGGGGGGGGGGGGGGCAGATGTAACATGTGCAGAGAGAGATTTGGGTGGGGTGTGTTCAAACTGAAATCTAAATTGCAGTGTAAAAATAAAGCAGCAAGTATTTACCCTGCACAGAAATAAAATAACACACCCAAATCTAACGCTCTCTGCAAATGTTATATCTGCCCCACCTGCAGTGCACATGGTTTTGCCCAGCTAACAGGTCTGAATTAGGCCCATTATCATTAGACTATTTGGTGGGGGGAGCATTGTTTAAAATAAATATATAAATAGTTATCAATGGTAAAAAAAAAAAAAATAGAAGGTTGAGATATTTATTTATTTATTTTTTCACACTTTCATATATTGATTTCGAATCACTGGTTCTATTTTGTTTAAACCAGATAATTACAGAGTCTATTTATGTCTAATGGTTTCTCCGAGCCATTCATACAGTAGGTCTTATTCAGGCTCTTAAAACATACATACAGTATGCATGGGCAATTGTATTTGCCCTCAGGTCAAGTCGCTCTAAAGTAGGGATGACCAAACTGCTCCTCAAGGACCCTAATAGTTCATGTTTTCTAGACTACCAGTGGATTTGTATAATGTCTGGAATGAATACACCTGTGCACCAGGTAAATGGTAGTGAAAATGTGAACTATTAAGGGTACTTGACGACCGGGCTGGGGGCTACCCCCAGCTGGGTACACACTGGAGCGATGTCATTCTGAAATGCCGTTTTGAGATTACATATCCCTTACATCGCTCAGTGTGTATGCAGGATTGCGCTCTTCCACGAACACTTGCGACACTCGCTAGGTTTGATGTGCTACACATAAAACCTACCGATATCGCTAGCGTCCTTGTTTACAATCTGTGTTGACGGGCATTCCTTCCGATGGCTGAATGAATCCCTGTCGTCCCAGTGTGTACCCAGCTTAACTCTCAGGCATCCCTATTAGTTAGGTAATGAAGTAGCCACTTAGTGTCCACAGCATAGAAATACTGCGAGAAGCCATATAGAGACCAAGTTACACAAATTTCAGAGATGACTGCAGTTTTGCAGTGTAATTAACACTAAACTGTAAAAAAATAATATAAATGTAGACACATAGGGGTATATTCAATTAGGGTCGGATCCATTCCGACATGCATTTGTCGGAATGGATCCGACAACCCCTATTCAATCCCATCTCAATTCGACTTTAAAAAAAGTTGAATTGAGATGAGACCTGTGAGCGGAGGAGAGTGGGGAGACCAGCGGGGAGAGCCCGCGGGCAGACTGAGGAGAGCAGCGCTACAGCCGGTAGGTCTCACAGCCGCCAGCCCTCACGGCAAGTGTGACCTCACTTGCTGGAGCCTGGGTGGACGCTGCCATGAGCGGTGCGGCTGAGACATCCTTCTGCAGCGCGGTGCTGTAGGGCTGCTCTCCCCTGTATGCCCGCGGCTTTCCTCCTCTAAGGTCCCTCATCTCAGTCCGGCTTTTTTTTTTAAATTTTTTTTTATGTCTGACTGAGATGGTAGGAAACTGGGCCAAATCCTGTTGAATTTGGCCCCGTTTCCCTCAAAAGTACGTGAATCGGCAGCTATACCGCCGATTCACGTACTATTTGACAAGTCGAATTCCCCGACTTGTCGAATAAAAATGGCGGGGATTTAATAGGTCGAATCACGATTCGACCTTAAAAAGTCGAAAACTGACGTCTTTTCGACAGACGGCAGCTTTCGACCCTAATGGAATATACCCCAATATAACTCCTTCCCCTCTCCTCCCTTTCCCCGCTCCTTCTCAATCTAACTCCTTCCATTGATGGCAGATAAGAACCACTTGGCCCATCTAGTCTGCCTTTTTTTTAATTTTTTTTATTTATTTTTATTACCATATATTTATCTGAAACCTTGGGACTAATTCAGATCTGAGCGCAGCAGCAAATTTGTTAGCTAATGGGCAAAACCATGTGCACTGCAGGTGGGGCAGATATAACATGTGCGCAGAGAGTTAGATTTGGGTGGGGTGTGTTCAAACTGAAATCTAAATTGCAGTGTAAGAATAAAACAGCAAGTATTTACCTTGCACAGAAACAATATAACCCACCCAAATATAACTCTCTGCAAATGTTATATCTGCCCCCCCCCCCTGCAGTGCACATGCTTTTGCCCATTAGCTAGCAAATTTGCTGCAGCGATCAGATCTGAATTACCCCCCTTATTAGATCCTTATTTCTTTGTAAGGATATCCTTATGTCTATCCCATGCATGTTTAAATTGCTCTATCTGCCTCTACAACCTCTGATGGGAGGCTATTCCACTTGTCCACTACCCTTTCTGTGAAGTCATTTTTCCTCAGATTTCCCCTAAACCTACTAGCTTCCTCCCTCCAGTCTCAGTGCATATCCTCGTGTGCTATTGCTTCTCTTCATTTGAAGAATGTTTCCCTCCTGGACTTTGTTAGAAACTTTCAAATTTATCAAGGGTTTTATCATGTCCCCCCTTTCCCTTCTCTGCTCCAAACTATACATATTGAGATTTTTTTTTAGTCTTTCTGGGTAAGTTTTGTGATGTAGGTCATGCACCACTTTAGTTGCTTTTCTTTGTACAGTCTCTAATGTATTAATATCCTTTTGAAGATATGGCCTTCAGAACTGAACACAGTATTCTAGATGAGGCTGTACAAATGACCTATACAGTGGCATTATTACTTATTTCTGCTGCTGATTCCTCTCCCAATGCAGCCAAGCATCTGACTAGCCTTCCCCATTGCTTTGTTACATTTCTTACCTGCCTTTTAAGTCACCTGAAAAATAGAGACTCCTAGATCCCTTTCCTCCTCAGTAGTTCCCAGTATAGTGCCATTAGCATTTTGGATTTTTGATACCCAAGTGCATGATTTTGCATTTTTTTTTTGGCATTAAACTGTTTTTGCCACAGTCTTGACCATTCCTCTAGTTTACCTATATTCTCAATCATTTGTTTTATCCCTCCTGGTGCGTCTACCCTGTTGCATACCTTTTATGTCATCTGCAAAAAGGCATACTTTCCCTTTAATGTCATTTGCAATGTCAGCAATCAAGATATAAAAAAAACACTGGTCCAAGTACAGATCCCTGGGGTACTCCACTTGTAACACTTCCCTCCTGTGAATGTACTGTACTCCATTTACTACAACTCTCTGTTTTCTATCCTGCAAGCAAGATCTTATCCATTCAACAATCTTAGTAACCAATCCCAAGCTTTCGAGGTTATTTATCAGTCTGTGATGTGGGGTAGTGTAAAAAACCTTACACAGTCAAAGTCAATGAGGTTTGTTTGATATGATCTCCCCACCCCATTGAATCCATGCTGTTTGGGGTCCTGTAAATTGCTGGATTTTTTAAGAGTGTTTCCATCAGTGTCCCTACTACTGATGTAAGAATCACTGGTCTGTAGTTGTTTGCCTCTTCCTTGCTTCCCTTTTTGTGCAGTGGAACTACGTTCGCTCTTCTCCAGTCCTCTGGAATTACTCCTGTAGCTAGTGACTGGTTGAATAATTCTGTTAATGGTGCTACCAGCACCTCTTTAAGCTCTTGTAGTATCCTTGGATGTATCCCATCTGGCCCCATAGATTTGTCCACTTTCAGCTTTGAGAGTTCTGTTAGGACCTTCTCCTCCTCTGTAAATGTACTTGTTTCATTTTCCTGAATACCCCTGCAACTTATCTGTGGCCCCTTCCACACTCTTTCGGTAGTGAATATTGAGCAAAAATAATTAAGATGATCTGCTATTACATTGTCTCCCTCAACAAGACTCCCAGTCTCTGTCTTTAGATTTAATATTCGGCCTTTTGTTTTTCTCCTTTCGCTTATATACCTAAAATAAAGCTTTGCCTCCTTTTGTCAAGTTGTCATGATCCTTGAAAGGGGATTTCCATCTTAGGGGGTATGCAATTAGCTCTGATCATTTTGGAGCTAATGAATTTGCCCCACTGAGTTTTCATCCGTTTTGAAGGTGTTTTTCGCCAATGCCTTTTCTCCCTCCTTCCATTTTGTTTTTTTTATTGAAAGGCATTGGAAAAAATTCCTCAATCTGAGAAAATGGCCCGCATTTTCAACGGAAAACATGTTGATTTGCCAATCCATGTGTTTTCCGCCCCTGCTGTATATTTTGCCTAGGCGAAAATCTGGCCCTGCTATTGCATAGGGCGAATCCCCATTTGCCCTAAAAACAGCGAAAAGCTAAGCTAATTGAATCCCCCTTAAGCTGATGTATTGCTTTACACAGCTACATGTGAAACTTTTACTGCCTATTCATTTCTAGCTTTCTATTTTCTTTTTTTTCGCCAAAGCTCCATAGGTGCATGCATTATAGTGGATGTTTGTGTGATGGGTGTGGTATAGAAGCTCTACACTGTCTAGATAGACTGTTAATAAGTCGACAACATCAAAAAGTCAACATAACAAATGTAGACCACAAAAGGGTAGATTTTGTATATTTAATGTTCTGCAACTACCATCAGTAGAAACGTAGACTCTCGCCACAGGTTACTATTCCTAGTAATAGTTCACATTGATAGTAACTCAAGCAAATGTTGGGAAAATGTGTCGACCATTGTCATGTCAACTTTTTGTACCTGTCAACCTACTGACTAACTAGACAGTGTAGATCTATCATTCGGATACCTTGTATGACGATATGTCACACGCAAGCCAATGCAGTAACTGCTGCCTGGGTGTTAGTTTTACTGAAAAAAACACTGGGCAAGACATTATTTGAAATACAGCTTATTCATTCAAAGGAAACAATTTGCCCTCCCGAGGTTCTGGTGTTCATGATGATGAAATAGTTTCTAGTGATTTTATAGGGTAAATGTAATAACCCTTGAGTTGCTGGTAGAAACAAGGTTTTTGTTATTTAGCCACTATGTGTACAGCAGCAATAATTTGGAAAGCAAAACCAACCTGACTTTGCCTCTTAAATGACTGCTTTTTTATATTTTGATTTTTTTTTTTTCATCTAGTGGTTAAATAAATAAAATGTTGTGACTGTTTGTAAACTCACAGGCTATTGCATTTACCATATGGCGTAAGGGGGGTCCGAGTAGGTGCGATGAGACATTAGGAGCGGAAAATGGGGTGTTTTGCAATTTTTCCTGATGTCTCACTGATGATTTTTTCTTCTTCAATTAGATCTCCCATAAAAAGTATATATAATTTGTTTTATTTATTTATATTTGTGCGAAAACACACAGGTTCAGTAATGCTTGTGTGTTTTTTGCCACCACAGGCTCGAAAAGCCATTGCTTATCAAAGCCATGGCGACATCTCCAGTCAGTGCCCCATGCCCGCAGCAGCCGCCGTGGACTGCAGGGTGGGTGCCTGGAAGCTGGCGCTCAGCATTGTGACCCACAGCCGCCCTGGTTGCCCCAGCCAGGTGGGCGGGGGTCATGAGATGAAGGGGCCGCTGTCAGGGGAGCCACTGGACTGGTGCTGAGGCATGTATCACAATCCTGATGCTAATAGGATAGCCATGAGTGATATTACCAGCAGTAATGTACCGCGGGTAATTGAATATCCCCAACAGTCTGTGTGTTAGTGTATATTTTGCTACCCATTAAATGTCTGTGTGTGTGTCTGTTACATTTGCACTTGAAATGATATAAACTGTTTCTCTTTTTTTGTCTCTTGAAGTTGTGTAAAATGCTGTCACTGGTGACAAAATACTGAGTACTGATTCTTGTCTCTTTGCCTCATTAGACACCAGCCTCTCTCTTGATGCAAGCAAGCAAGGGCATTGGTGCAGTGTAGCGTATTGGGAGCACCGGACACGTGTGGGCCGTCTCTACGCCGTGTGCCAGCCTTCAGTCAGCATCTTCTATGACCTACCTCAAGGGAGTGGCTTCTGCCTGGGCCAGCTGAGCCTGGAGAATCGGAGTGAGGCTGCAGCCAGGACACGGGGGAAGATCGGACTTGGTATTCTGCTAAGCAAAGAGGCGGATGGGGTGTGGGCCTATAACCGCAGTGACCATCCCATTTTTGTTAACTCTCCAACGCTTGATGCACCCACCTGTCGATCCCTTGTTGTGCGAAAGGTGATGCCTGGATATTCCCTCAAAGTGTTTGACTATAAAAAATCGTGCGTCCTTCAGCATCTCCCCCCACCCCCTGAATTCGCAGATGGACCTTACGACCCTCACAGTGTACGCATCAGTTTTGCAAAAGGCTGGGGGCCATGCTACTCTCGTCAGATGATCACTTCATGTCCTTGCTGGCTGGAGGTCCTGTTGGGGCGGTAGCAATCGGTCTGTGTACCCCACTTCCTTCAATTGATATATAAATAAGGAAGGATATGTACCACTGTGAGCAGACAAGTTGAGTGGGTGAGCGCCCTTGGTAAACGCCTTAGCTGTCAGGGAGGCATGTATTCTCATGCTCAGAGCTGTCTAAGCACTACACCTCGTGCCTCTTTGTCAGAAGATGGGGTTTTCCGACTCAAAACACAAAGTAACTATGGAATGAAAGGGGAACCATTGCCTAAGTTGTATCATCATTATGTTGTAGGGTATATACGCCATTTTATCCTGCAGAGATTAATACTTCAGCATGGTTTTTAAGGAATGCTGCTGCAAACAGCTATAACAGATTGGGTGGTGCACAACTGTACACAGCTTTACAAAATGACGCCCCCTTTGCTCACTAACAGGAGTTGCAGAATGCCATGTGACAAACCTTTCAGGTGCCATATTTATTAACCTCTTCCTTACAGCAGAGGCCTGGAACTGCCTTGCTTGCTTTGAGTTTTATCCTGCTTTGCAGTGTTCTGTAGGCCTCTGGTAGGGAATGGGTTAATCTCCTTGTGAACAGCAAGGTCCCACCCACCTACTACCCCTCACAGTTTTCAGCGTGGAATCCCCCCCACACACACACACTCCTCCTTACAGAGAGATTCTCCCAAATACCATGCCCTAGATTTAATATAAAATGTTTTATATATTATATGGAAATATATATTATACTTGTAAATACGGAGTCATTTTTACAATGTCATTATTTATGTATGGTGCAATGTGTATATGAACTTAAATACAAATAAAATGCACTTTGGCTTTTACAGTTCTTCCAGCACAGAATCAATAAACAAAATCAATATAGTGAAAATCTTATTTGATATTTTGTTATATTGTCGGGGTTTTTTTTTTTTTTTTGTGTGTGAGATAAGACTTTTATAATTACACTTACTACAAAGTAGGAGTAGTTTCCTGTGCAGGTTCAAACAGAAAGTAATGATTAAACCAGAATGATACTCATGTGGGCTGGGGGTTCCCACACATTCATTGATTTTGATAATCTCTGGTGATGCGCCTCTAGAGTTTACAATGGAACATGATACAAGGAAACACTGTGTGATGAGGGGGCATATGTACATAGTGGGCACACACTGGAACGATCTTAGACCGATATGTCGTTTCTGTCCAAATCAGAACATCTTAATATTGTGTATGCCAGATTTGCACGTTCCAGTGGTCACGTGATATCTTGCAGGTCAGCTGTGATCCTACATCGCGCTGTCGTCCCCTACATTATATAAGTGTGTACGCACTTGCTGATGCAGGGGCCTTTCAGATCGGCTGGGTACACATTGTTCTAGTGTGTTCCAACCTAAAGCTGGGTACACACTGGTGCAATATATGGCCCGGTATGTAATTTCTGTCTGAATTAGTGACATATTGGCCAAATCTCTCAGTGGGTAAGCGGGTGCCCGCGGTCGCTAGCGACATCTGCACGGCCAACTGGGCGATAACGCTAGCGACCTAGTTCTTTGTTAATGAAGAACAGAGTGATTTGTTGCTCTGTCCTTCATACATCGTTCTAATGTATACCCAGGATTCTATTTGTCGGGCCGACATATCGGCTGGGGACACATCTCTGTGTACACAGCTTAAGCCTTGGAGAGAGAGAAACTAACAAACAGCTCTTAACTGTCATTTTTCAAACACTGCCAGTAGCATAACAGGAGCTGATTGTGGTACGTTATCTCTAACCAAGTACATCTAAGGTGTGACTATTAAATAAGACTGTACAAAATATACCATATTGTGCAAATTAAAAGGGAGGGGAGGAATACCGACTTTGAACTATCCCAGAACTGTTTTGCAAGTTTCACCCCTCTCACACAGTTTGCTGTCAAACTGCTTTGGAAGAAGTTGTGTTTTTCCCACACGTTGTCAAAATGCATAATTCAAAAGTAGAGCAACATGTTAACATTTTTGGTTAAATTAAACAAAACAGCCACTTAATCTTTCTGTATGCTAACCAATACTTATGGGTCAGATTGTATGTCACATGCACATGTGTTTGAGTGGTACAAAAGATTAAGGCCCCCATTTATCAAGCCTTGGGGAGTGATGAATAGCACAGTGATAAAGTACCAACCAATCAGCTCCTAACTTCCATGTCACAGGCTGTGGGGTCTATTTACTAAGCTTTGAATGAAGATAATGTACCAGCCAATCAGCTCATACCTGCCATTTTTCAAACCCAACCAATATTTTTTTTAGATGAAGTTATTACCTGTGATAAAACCTAGATCTTCCAGTACGCTCTTAAGACAAAATGCCAGTCCATGCTCTTGAAAACACCATCATCACCAAGAATGAAGAACACACGTTAAAGCAAATCCAAATTCATAGCCATGTTAACACCCTTGATATTAAAAAAACAACAACTTATTTTGGAAGACTGGGTACCAGAAGGTGCAACAGTGAATCAGCATTACTACAAATATGTTCTAGCAACTTTTGTGGGAAAGAAGACAGCGTTGTGAAAACATGGTTTCATCTTCCAGGACAAGGTACCAGTCCACACAGCTCTCTGTGGAGCAGTTTTTGAGAAACAGATTGCAGTGCTAGAACACCCTCCATACTCCCCAGACCTCGCACCGCATGACCTCTTTATTTCCCCTGAAAGACTGTACTCAAATAAACCCGTTTTGCATCAGTTACTAGGTAAAGAAGAAAACGACAGAGCTGTTGAAATGTAATACGTTCCTTTTTAACGGCGGCCGGGATCCCAGCTGTCATGATCCTGACAGCGGGATCCTGGCCACCAGTCTGCCGGCTAGAAAGCCTCTTGCGGGCTTGCTACGCTTATTACAGGATATATTTTCCCTCTGTGGGTGTCATGGACAGAGGGAGAAAAGCCTGTGGCAACAGTATTCTGGTAGCGGCATTTCACAGCTTGTCGGGATTCCGGCGTCGGCATTGTGACCGCTGGGGTGCGACAGGCAGTCTCCCGATTGCCTCCCATTGAGACAGCTGAAAGATAATGAGCTACAGCACGGCCTTGACCAATAGAAAATAAGAATGCAGCGGTGTGTGGCTGCAGAAGGGTAGTGGAGTTAAAAATGTACTTAATATAATTAAACATACAGTTGTGCTCATAAGTTTACATACCCTAGCAGAATTTGTGATTTTCTGGCCATTTGTCAGAGAATATGAATGATAACTCACAAACTTTTCTTTCACTCATGGTTAGTGGTTGGGTGAAGCCATTTATTGTCAAACAACTGTGTTTACTCTTTTTAAATCATAATGACAACGGAAACTACCCAAATGACCCTGATCAAAAGTTTACATACCCCAGTTCTTAATACCGTGTATTGCCCCCTTTAACATCAATGACAGCTTGAAGTATTTTGTGGTAGTTGTGGATGAGGCTCTTTATTTTCTCAGATGGTAATGCTGCCCATTCTTCTTGGCAAGAAGCCTCCAGTTCCTGTAAATTCTTGGGCTGTCTTGCATGAACTGCACGTTTGAGATCTCCCCAGAGTGGCTCAATGATATTGAGGTCAGGAGACTGAGATGGCCACTCCAGAACCATCACTTTATTCTACTGTAGCCAATGACAGGTCGACTTGGCCTTGTGTTTTGGATCATTGTCATGTTGGAACGTCCAAGTACGTCCCATGTGCAGCTTCCGGGCTGATGAGTGCAAATTTTCCTCCAGTATTTTCTGATAACACATCCCCAAAACATCAGCAATCCACCTCCATGTTTCACAGTAGGAATGGTGTACCTTTCATCATAGGCCTTGTTGACTCCTCTCCAAATGTAACGTTTATGGTTGTGGCCAAAAAGTTCAATTTTGGTCTCATCACTCCAAATGACTTTGTTCCAGAAGTTTTGAGCCTTGTCTCTGTGCTGTTTGGAGTATTGTAAGCGGGATGCTTTGTGGCATTTGCGAAGTAATGGCTTTCTTCTGGCGACTCGACCATGCAACCCATTTTTCTTCAAATGCCTCCTTATTGTGCATCTTGAAACAACCGCACCACTTTTTTTCAGAAAGTACTGAATTTCAGCTGAAGTTATTTGTGGATTTTTCTTTGCATCCCGAACAATTTTCCTGGCAGTTGTGGCTGAAATTTTTGTTGGTCTACCTGACCGTGATTTGGTTTCCACAGAATCCCTCATTTTCCACTTCTTAGTTAGAGTTTGAGCACTGCTGATTGGCATTCTCAATTGCTTGGATATCTTTTTATATCCCTTTCCTGTTTTATACAGTTCAATTACCTTTTCCCGCAGATCCTTTGACAATTATTTTGCTTTCCCCATGACTCAGAATCCAGAAATGTCAGTGCAGCACTGGATGAAAGATGCAAGGGTCTTTCAGGAGTCCAGAAACTCACTGACCTTTTATACACACACACTGATTACAAGCAAACAGATCACAGGTGAGGATGGTTACCTTTAGTAGCCATTCAAACCCGTTTGTGTCAATTTGTGTGCATGTTATCAGGCCAAAATCTTCAGGGTATGTAAACTTTTGATCAGGGTCATTTGGGTAGTTTCTGTTGTCATTATGATTTAAAAAGGGTAAACACCGTTGTTTGACAATAAATGTCTTACACAACCACTAACCATGAGTGAAAGAAAAGTTTGTGAGTTATCATTCATATTCTCTGACAAATGGCCAGAAAATCACAAATTCTGCTAGGGTATATAAACTTATGAGCACAACTAAAATTATAACATCAGTCTTGTTATTTAGTGCAAAATATGTTTATTGGAAAAACAGTAGCAATGGCAAATGGTTAACATATAGACAAATGCAATAAAGAATAGTATCATAATACAACTGCGGGCTTGTCTAGCTCCTATAGCTAATAACAGGAGAGCATGTAAACAACGTTTTATAACAGCTCAAACACGTAAAAAAGAATAATTTGATAGTTAAACATGTCTTGTTAACCCTATTAGCACAAATCAGGAAACAGGGTAAAGAAGAGGAGGAAAGAAAAGGTACGGAAAGAAGTAGAGGAGGAAATGAAAGGGGAAAGGATAAGAACAAGAATCAGAATCACCTGGTCCAAAGCGAGAGTCTCTTGCCTACTACACAACGGGGAGCAGTAAGTTGAGGTGGGGAAATGTCTAAGAGGACGTGGAAGAACTGGAGGCGAGGATGGACCTAAAGGTTGGGGAATCTTTAAAAAGTAGCCATCTAACCCACGTGTCCCTGAAGGATGAATAATCCCCATCAGCAGATGTTATTATATCATCCAAATCCATATAAAGATCTACTCTATCCAACCAATCCCTAACGGTTGGAGGGGAGGAGGATCGCCAGCGGAAAGGAATCACCGCTTTGGCGGCGTTGTTGAGATGGGTTTGGACGAGTAATGAAACAACCAAAACAGGGGATCCGTTGGTACCTCTTCTCCCGTAATTTCAGCAGAAAGTGAAAGTATCTCCTTCCAGTAGGGTTGGAGTAAGGGGCACGACCACCATATATGGAGCGGGTTTCCTGGGCCAGAAGAGCAGCGCCAACAGGTATTGGGGATTCCAAGACCCATCTTAGAGAGAATGTCAGGACATCTATACCACCGACAGATCAATTTGTATTGAGTCTCTACTACTAGTGTACTAGGGGAGCACGCATGAGCCTGTTTAAATATTTTCTCCCAAACATCTTCGCCGAGCTCCCGGCCGAGATTTCTATCCCACGTCTCAGTGAAGGGTGGGAGAGTTGAGCTGGAGTCTGCCAATAGAAGGTTGTATATCAAGGAGATAGAATGGTGCGGAGGTGATGGGCTATCGCAGAGGCGTTCGAATGGCGTGAGGGTTGGGGGTCTCTTCCCAGGATAGCCCTGAGACACCAAAAAGTGGCGAACTTGCAGAAAACGCCAAAAATCTCTCGGCGGCAAATGCCATTTCTCTTGTAAATCCGAAAAGGAGACGATCCCACTCCCATCCACCAGCTGCCCGACCCTCCAGAGTCCTAAATCATACCAAGACCGGAAGGCCCGCGTGTCCATACCAGGGGGAAATCGCTCATTAAATAAAAAGGATAGGTAAGAGGAAGCCGGTGAGGAAACAGAGGGGGATTTTCTACAGTCTTGTTATTTAATAGCGGCACCTTGTATGACCCTAGATGCACTCATTTATTAACCAATTACTGAATGATGATTGACAAACAGAGGTCTGTCATTTTGTTGTGGACCTTTTCCCACTGTTTAATGTGCATTAATATGTACTTACGTTGGGATTATATTGTGGGTTTTCTTTCTCACACAGTACTGTACTGATTGGATTAATATTATTTAGCAGAGTCTGCTTCCAGTTATATTAGCATCAGCAAATTCTGATTGTTTATTATTTGCATGTGTTGATATTTTCGCCATCCGATGTCCTGTGGAATTCAACCATAGGACGCAATCACATACTTCAATTTTGCAGAGTCCTTACAAGGATTTGTAAGGTTTGTTAATAAAAGTTATTATTTTAGCTGTATTTCCTAAGAGCACCACCGCAAAAAAGTGTTTTTCTCTCATTTCCTAACTAACCAGAAGTTGAAAATGGAAAGAACAAATATCTAATGTTGCTGTCCTTTACTAATATAATTAGATTTGTGTTATTGTCCATTACAGGCTCCGAGAGGCCTATGGCCGGTTTCTGCAGAGGCATGTTGTACAGCAGAGTGGCAGCAGTAGAATGTCTCCACATTTACAGGCACAATCCTCTTTGGTGGTGGTTTCCATGGAAACAGAATAAAGACCTTGTACAGGAATGTGGATTTCATTAGTAGCAAATATAATTTGTTTGTCCAAAAAAACACTTCATTAACAGTGATCTGTTTGAGACTGATCCAAGTTATGACAACTAGAGCTTCCTCGTTAAAGTACCTCGCTTATTATGACACTGCCTTTTTAGCTTTAAACTGAGTAAATATGTTGCACAATAAGCCACAAAGAACTTATGGATTTAATTAAATTGCAAGAGAAAATGATAGCCTTCCTGCAAGTCCTGTCTCCCCTGCCTGCAAATTTCATGTGTGCTCATATTACACAGCAATACTTGGCATGACACCTCTGGATTCAGTAAGTATGATCGTTCTTCTTAGGTATTGGAAAATTAGTTATACAGAAACTGCTGCAAAAATACATTATATATATATATATATATATATATATATATATATATAGCACTTTCCATCAGCCGGCACTCCATGGATAGCTACTGATACCTTGCCAGGGTGCTCTCCTTTGGGTCAAAAGATCCCTGGATACAAATTGCAATACACAGAGGCACTCCCGAACTTCCAACTTGGTGAAACAAATGCGGTGATTTAATTCAACGTTTCGGGGAACTGCCCCCGTCACACGTGTGTGTGTCCTGATGACGGGGGGCAGTTCCCCGAAACGTTGAATTAAATCACCGCATTTGTTTCACCAAGTTGGAAGTCCGGGAGTGCCTCTGTGTATTGCAATTTATATATATATATATATATATATATATTATTATTTTTTTATTATTTTTTTTGTATATTATATATATATATATATATATTATTATTTTTTTGTATATAATATATATATATATATATATATATATAATTTGTATATTTAGAAAGGTTTGACCTAATACAAATAATCATAATTCTTTATACAGGCACTTTCGCACAATAGGCCGGATGTAATGCAACGCAAGACGACTGGACCACCGAGATTCCGGCGAAACTTGTACGTTTTTTTTTTTATAGCGGCAATCATTTACAAGGCAAAACCAACCTGGTTTTGCCTTGTAAATGTTTGCTGCTTTAAAAGAAATAAAAATGTACGACTGCGACACTTATTGGGGCAACCTGCTAGGATGCACTTACTTGTTCTACGTAATCAGTCCCTGGCCCATAGGAGCTTACGTTCTGAGGGCCTGATTCAGGTTATATTAGCAAAGCAAGCAAAAGCACACAACTGGGCAAAACCAAGCAGCACTGCAGGTGCGGCAGATGTAACATGTGCAGAGAGGTTTAGATTTGGGTGGGTTATATTGTTTCTGTGCAGGGTACTGGCTACTTTTGCATGTAGCCCACAAATGTTAGACCGCTTTATTATTACACTGCAATTTAGATATTAGTTCGAACACACCCCACCCAAATCTAACTCCTTTCTGCACATGTTACATCTGCCCCACCTTAAGTGCAGCATGATTTTGCCCAGTTTTGTGGGGTTTTTTTCTTTGCTGACCAATCTGAATCAGGCCCCGTGTTAAAAAAACAACAACACACAGACAACCTTGGTAGCAATCGAACCTGAAACAGCTATGCTGTTATCTAGTTACATTTATTGTATTCATATACTGTACCTCTTACGTCCTGGAGGATGCTGGGGTCCACATTAGTACCATGGGGGTATAGACTGGTCCACCAGGAGCCATTGGTACTTTAAGAGTTTGAGAGTGTGGGCTGGCTCATCCCGCTATGCCCCTCCTACCAGACTCAGTTTAGAAAATGTGCCCAGAGGAGCCGGTCACAGGGGGAGCTCTACAGAGCTTTTCTAGAAAAGTTTATTTTAGGGTTTTTTATTTTACAGGGAGGCTGCTGGCAACAGCCTCCCTGCAGCGAGGGACTAAGGGGGGGGTGGGGGGGAGCAGTGTCCGCCCTGCGGGGTCTGAGCCACTGTCTCCGCTGACTGGACACTGAGCACCAGAGGGGTCGGATCGCTCCCCGCCACAGGGGATTGCTCGCCCCAGCAGCATGCCGCCAACCCCTTACAGAGCTGAAGATGTGGTGAATGAGACACCGACCCCCCTAGCAAGTGGAGGGCCGGTGTGAAGATGGCAGCAGCGGGGACGGAGCGCAGTATTAACTCCTGGGAAGGCTCAGCGGTACATGGTGCGGCGCTGTGAGGGGAGCCCTGGGCCAGTGCTTACCCCGTACACTGGTCCAGAAGCCTGTCGGGGTCCTCAGATCTCAGCCAGCACTAATTCCTCAGGCCAGTATAATCCATGAAGAGCGGGATGACAGCGCCATTAAGGGGCAGAACTTCTCAGAGCGGACCCAGCAGCGTTTCAGCGCCATTTTCCTGCCTGCACAGCGCTGAGAAGGAGAACAGGTCCCTCCACAGCAACTCCAGCTATCTGTACACGGTACCAGGGGGTTGCAGAAGGGGAGGAGGCTGTAATACGACTGTGTGTCCTATTAAGGTGCACAGTCAGCGCTGACAAGGGGTCTCCCTTTGGTAAAAGCGCTGTGTGTGGGTTGGCTCCAATCTCTGTCTTTATTGCCATTCTTGGGGGGGGAGGGGACTCTATCTGCCCTCACCTGTGTGTGTGTATAGTGTTTGGTGGTCTCCTTTAGCTATGTCCAGGGACACTGTGTCATATGCTGCAGAGGATTTATCCTCCCAGGATGATCCCATTCCATGTAATCAGGATAGCACTGGTTTAGCACAGATACCAGCAAGGGAACCTGAGTGCTTTTCCTCTATCAAATCTTGGATTTCTCAGATTTCTAACAGGATTGCAAGTAAATGAATCTGCAACCCAGGTATTACAGAGCTCTATGGCAGTATGGCCGGTTTCTGGTACCTCTGGACGCTCCGCTATATACCCCCATAAGCGTGCGCTTGTGCATGTCACACAAGACAACGGATACCGATTCTGACACCACAGACGGTGATGGGGATATGTTGTGGGGTTCCAAATCTCTTCCAAAGGGGGTGCAATTGTTGATAGAGGCTATCCGGGATGTGTTGAATGTTAATGATACCACACCTGAGCTGGCTGAGGAGGCCTCTTTCACTGAAAATAAAAAAGCCTCGCTAACCTTCCCTGCATCAAAAGAATTAAATGCTATATTTGAGAAAGCATGGGAAAATCCTGAAAATTTTTTTTGGGTCCCTAAAAGGGTACTGGTGGCGTTTCCTTTCCCTGAGGATAGGAAAAAATGGGAAAACCCGCCGAATGTTGACGCATCTGTGTCCAGACTCTCAAAGAAGGTGTTTTTGCCTGTTCCAGGATCTACCGCCTTAAAGGAGTCGGCTGAAAGAAAAATTGATAACACACTTACACTGTACACTGCTTCAGGGGCCATATTACGTCCCACTATTGCTAGTGCATGGATTGCAAAGGCAATAGTAAAGTGGTCGGCTACCTTACTTGAGGATTTGGATACGATGGATAGGGATGATGTGGCATTATATTTACGCAACATACATGATTCAGCAGGTTTTATCGTAGAATCCATGAAAGACCTGGGTTCCATGTCTGCGGGAATCTCTTCCATATCTGTTTCAGCTTGTTGGGGACTATAGCTGCGCCAGTAGTCGGCCGACGCGGAATCCAGAAAAAGTGTGGAGTCCCTACCCTATACAAGTCAGGCTCTCTTTGGGCAAGCTCTAGACGCGTGGATATCCACGGCTACAGCGGGTAAGTCTCCGTTTCTTCCCTCAGCAGCTCCGAAGAAATCCTTTTCTTCATCTGTAACGCAGTCCTTTCGGCCTAACAAGCCTAGAAAGGCCAGACCGTCCAATACCTTCTTTAGGGGAGGTCGAGTTAAGTCCAAGAAACCTGCCGCTGCAGGTTCCCAAGAACAAAAACCTGCATCAGGTACACCAAAGTCCTCTGCATGACGGACCGCGCGGCCTGGAGGTGGGGCCGGTGGGAGCGAGACTCAGACACTTCAGTCACGTCTGGGTATCGTCCGGCCTGGATCCCTGGGTGATAGATATTGTATCCCAGGGATACAGGCTGGAATTTCAAAGTCTTCCCCCCTCATCGTTTTTTTCAAATCAGGCTTACCAACTCTGTTGGCAGACAGCACTGTACTACAAGAAGCTGTCCAGAAGTTGGTGGAGGCACAGGTCATTGTGCCAGTACCACCTCACATGCAGAACAAAGGATACTATTCGAACCGTTTTGTGGTACCGAAACCGGATGGTTCGGTCAGGCCCATTCTGAACCTAAAATCACTGAACCCCTTTCTAAAGGAGTTCAAGTTCAAGATGAAGTCTCTCAGTGCAGTGATATCAGATCTGGCAGAGGGGGAATTCCTGGTATCCCTGGATATCAAAGATGCGTATCTCCACATTCCGATATGGCTGCCGCATCAGGCCTATCTCCGTTTCGCATTGCTGGACTGTCATTTTCAGTTCCAGGCCCTGCCGTTCGGCCTCTCCACAGCACCGAGGGTGTTTACCAAGGTGATGGCAGAAATGATGGTTCTCCTCCGCAATCAAGGGGTGAACATCATTCCATATCTGGACGATCTGCTGATAAAGGCATCGTCCAAGGAGAAGCTGCTGCAGCCCATTGTTCTCACAACATGCCTCCTCAAGAGTCATGGTTGTATTCTGAACCTTCCAAAGTCACATTTGGAACCAACCCAGAGGTTGTCCTTTCTGGGAATGATCCTGGACACAGGAGTGCAGAAGGTGTTTCTTCCACAGGAAAAGGCGTTGGTGATACAGGCTATGGTCCGGGATGTCCTGAAGCCAGCCCGGGTGTCGGTTCATCAATGCATTCGCCTGTTGGGAAAGATGGTGGCTTCTTACGAGGCTCTCCAGTACGGGAGGTTCCACGCTCGGACCTTCCAACTAGATCTTCTGGACAAGTAGTCGGGATCTCATCTCCACATGCACCAGAGAATTCGTCTGTCGCCGAGGGCTAGGATTTCGCTCCTCTGGTGGTTGCAATTACCTCACCTTCTGGAGGTCAGCAGGTTCGGGATTCAGGATTGGGTGCTTCTAACCACGGATGCGAGCCTTCGGGGCTGGGGAGCAGTCACTCAAGGAGTAACCTTCCAAGGACGGTAGTCAAGCCTGGAAGTCAGCCTGCCCATCAACATCCTGGAACTAAAACCGGTCTACAACGGTCTTCTTCAGGTGGCCCCTCTTCTACGAAATCAGGCCATTCAAGTGCAGTCGGACAACGTAACAACAGTGGCTTACATAAACCGACAGGGCAGAACGAAGAGCAGAGCGGCAATGTCAGAGGTGACAGAATACTCATCTGACAGAAAAACACGCATTGGCACTGTCAGCCATCTTCATTCCGGGAGTAGACAACTGGGAAGCAGACTTCCTCAGCAGACACGATCTCCATCCAGAGAAGTGGGGTCTCCATCCGGAGGTGTTCAAGGAAATAACAGACCTTTGGGGATTACCCCAAATAGACATGATGGCCTCTTGTCTCAACAAGAAGCTTCGGCGTTGTTGTTCCAGGTCGAGGGACCCACAGGCAGTGGCAGTGGACGCCCTGGTGTCTCCGTGGGTGTTCCAGTAAATGTACGTGTTTCCACCACTCCCACTCATCCCAAGAATCCTAAAACTCATAAGGAGAACAAGGGTTCAAGCGATCCTCATTGCCCCAGACTGGCCAAGAATGGCTTGGTACGCGGACCTTCTGAATCTACTGCAAGAAGAGCCGAGGCCTCTTCCTCTTCGGGAGGACCTGCTGCAGCAGGGGTCATTCGCCTATCAAGACTTAATGCAGCTACGTTTGACGGCATGGAAGTTGAGTGCCTGATACTTGCTCGGAAGGGCATTCCGAAGAAGGTAATTCCTACCCTCATACAGGCTAGGAAAGGGGTAACGTCTAAACCAGTGGTTCTCAAACTCGGTCCTCAGGACCCCACACAGTGCATGTTTTGCAGGTAACCCAGCAGGTGCACAGGTGTATTAATTACTCACAGACACATTTTCAAAAGTCCACAGGTGGAGTTAATTATGTCATTTGTGATTCTGTGAGACCTGCAAAACATGCACCGTGTGGGGTCCTGAGGACCGAGTTTGAGAACCTGTGGTCTAAACATTACCATCGTATTTGGAAGAAATATGTCTCTTGGTGTGAATCCAATAAGTTTCCTACGGTGGAGTTTCAACTCGGACATTTTCTCCTCTTCCTGCAAGCAGGTGTGGATATGGGCCTGCGGTTAGGATCTTTGAAGATCCAGATTTCGGCCCTCTCCATTTTCTTTCAGAAACAATTGGCTGCCCTCCCTGAGGCTCAGACTTTTTTGAAGGGAGTTCTGTACATCCAACCTCCCTTTGTACCGCCTACCGCGCCTTGGGACCTTAGCATAGTGTTGCAGTTCCTCCAGTCGGATTGGTTTGAGCCTCTACAGGAGGTTGAGGTAAAATTTCTTACATGGAAGGTGGTCACGTTGTTGGCCTTAGCTTCTGCTAGACGCGGGTCCGAATTGGGGGCTTTATCCTGTAAAAGCCCTTACTTGATCTTCCACGAAGATAGAGCTGAGCTTCGGACACGTCCGCAGTTTCTTCCGAAGGTTGTGTCGGCATTTCATATCAACCAACCTATTTTGGTGCCAGTGGCTACTGACTCCTCAATTACATTAAAGTCCTTGGATGTTGTAAGGGCTCTGAAGATATATGTGAAGAGAACGTCTTGTCACAGAAAGTCGGACTCTCTGTATGTCCTATATGATCCCAAGAAAATTGGGTGTCCTGCTTCTAAGCTGGATTCGGTTCACTATCCTATTTCTCGCTGGATTCGGTTCACTATCCAGCCCGCTTATTCTATGGCAGGACTGCCGTGTCCAAAATCGGTTAAGGCCCACTCTACTCGTAAGGTGGGGTCTCCCTGGGCGGCTGCCCGGGGTGTCTCGGCAGTGCAACTTTGCCGAGCTGCAACTTGGTCTGGGTCGAACACGTTTGCAAAGTTTTACAAGTTCGATACTTTGGCTTCTGATGATCTGAAGTTCAGTCAATCAGTTCTGCAGGAACCTCCGCGCTCTCCCTCCCGTTCTGGGAGCTTTGGTACATCCCCATGGAACTAATGTGGACCCCAGCATCCTCTAGGACGTAAGAAAAAATAGGATTTTGGTTACCTGCTGGTAAATCGTTTTCTCGTGGTCCATAGAGGATGCTGGGCGCCGGCCCAGCTCTTCGTTTTCCTGCAAATGTTATTTGGTTCAGTACAACTTCGTTTTAGTTGAGTACTGCATTGTTACTTGGTAAGTACTGTTTCAGCAGTTGCTGAGTAGTTCAAGCTGGTTAGCTTGGTTTGCCTTGTATGTGTAAGCTGGTATGAATCCCGCCACTATGTATAATCCTTCTCTCGAAGATGTCCGTCTCCTCGGGCACAGTTTCTAGACTTAGTCTGGTAGGAGGGGCATAGAGGGCGGAGCCAGCCCACACTCTCAAACTCTTAAAGTGCTAATGGCTCCTGGTGGACCCGTCTATACCCCATGGTACTAATGTGGACCCCAGCATCCTCTACGTACTACGAGAAAAGGATTTACCGGTAGGTAATCAAAATCATATTTTTTCATGTTCATCATGACATCCGCAGTGAAAACGATTGTGTGCTCTTGTGCCCTCTGCTGAAAGTTCCTACCACCATCTCAGACTGTTCCCATGTCTGCATGGCTAACTATAAATAAAAACAGCTACCAGGCCCCTACACCTTTGAAGCACAACAGCAACCACAACATCTTCCTTTTCTATTTTAAAGGAGGGATCCGACTCTGCTCTTCGTCAATGTCAGCATGAACCAGGTAATGTCAAATGATAGCGGTCATCGCTCTCAATTCGCTGTGTAGAGGGGGTGGCTTTCAGTTGGTTAGCTTGTATGGTAATGAGTAGACAAGGTTTGTGGGTAATTAACAGCTGATATAAAGGCGTTGTGTTTGCCCAGTGTGTATATTTCTGTATACGGAGTAGTTACTATATTCCCAGTGTGCATACTGTGTTTATATCCACTGGATAAATACTTTTATATCAGCCTGGATAAGACATACAGGGAGCATGATGTCATAATGCACAGATGATTGAATTAAGTGAGTGATTGACAGCAAAAAAGCTACAGAAAGTGCAGGAATGTCAGCAGCAACTAGGTATAGAGTGTTACATTGTGCACCAGGACAGATGGGCACAACACCTAGCAGCTCTGCCAGTGACTGCCAAAACATCCCAGTGATTAAAATCCCGACACTAATAGTCAGCTAGCCCTGTTACCAAAGACCCGACCCACTTTTACTGCATCCTGACCCTTACCTCCCCCCCCCCCCCTGCCTAATCCTAAACCTTCCTGGTGGTTCCTAACCCCCCCTTTCCACAGCCTAACCCTCCCCCTCCCCCACAGCCTAACTCTTAAGTCGTCCACCCCTCTCCCCCGCGCAGCCTAACCCTCCCCCTGCAGCATAAACCTTACCTCCCCTCCCCGCGGCTAAGCTCTCCAGAGTCCTGGCACTCCTTTGTTTGGGATCCCGGCACCAGCATTTCGATCAATGTCGGGATCCTAGCATCGGTATTCTGAGCAGTGTCGGTATTCCAGCGACGGTATTCTGACTGCTTGTATTCTGAACGCTGGGTCCTCATGCATCCTGCTTGGGGTGCCTGGCCTGTTTTTATGGGATTTGTTCTGTGATTTAAGCTAAAATGCATTTGGAATTGACTCAGTTTTCCACACGGGTGGTCTTCAGTATGCTGACTGTCGGGATCCCGGCGCACAGTATACCGGCGCTGGAATCCCGACAGCCGGCATACCGACACTTTTTCTCCTCGTGGGGGTCCACGACCCCCCTGGAGGGAGAATAAAATAGCGTGGCGCGCGTAGCGAGCCCGCAAGGGGCTCATTTGCGCTCGCCACGGTGTCGGTATGCCGGCGGTCGGGCTCCCGGCGCCGGAATGCTGGTCGCCGGGAGCCCGACTGCCGGCATACCATACTACACCCTTCCACACACTGTCCTTGGCGTTTCATGGGTCACCAGAGCTGCTCCATAGTGACTGAAGAAAGGAACACTAATCCTCCCTCTGTGTGCCTGAGACATAATCAGACAGCAGCAGTGATCTGCTCTCAATTGTTGGAAATGTAAGGAATAATACTACAAGACAGATCCCACATCTGTATAATCAAGATAATCTGTGTAAGGCACTAATGTCGCCAATATTGGTTTGTTCATTGTGCACACAGGTAAGCCAGGTGAGCTGTATGTTCTACACCATGATGAAGTTTCATAGTAACTGGTCTCACCTGCTTCAGAAGACTTTTTGAAAATTGTGATTTCTATATGGACATTGAGATTTGCATTTTTGGACTGGATGCAGGTGAATCCAATTGAAGTTATAAAGTATATGTAACACCATACAGGGAAATTAATATATAACATAGAATTAGGCAGGTTTGCATTATGTTCCTGATGAGTACATCCAACTTGATTTTCTGTCGATGTATAACCTATTTTTTTATTTTTATTAAATTGATCTCTTAAACATCTCAACGGGAGTTTTTCACCTCCCTTTGAGATGGTCTGGGAGGAAGGATTATACCCGACGTCCTTTCCTGGCTGGATAAGATTAGAACTTTATCATATGCACATTGGTATGAGACACATTTACTTGAATATATTATGACGTTTGGGTTGGTTTATTTTAGTACTAGGGGGAACCCTTTTTTATTCATACATCTATTCTACTGATCAAAACTTTTAAAACACCCCCACATTTCCAGTTGTGATTGACATTTAAGCAGTTCAAGTTCGGTGATTAACTTTAAATGGTACAAAGTGGTAAACTGTTAGATGATTAAAAAGAAAAGAAAAAAGTTCAGGCTAACATAAACAGAAAAATAATCTAAATTACAGAGTTATAAAAAAAATCAGGAAACAAGTAATGAGTTTAAAATAGGGATGAGCGGGTTCGATTCCCTGAGAACCGAACCTACCCGAACATCACATCCCAAGCCTGGATCCGAGCCAGGCTCGGGATTTCCCACCAGGCCCGGAAACCAGAACGAGGCAAAACGCCATCATCCCGCTGTCGGATTCTCGTGGGTTTTGGATTCCATTAAAGAAGCCGCCATTTTCACTCCGGAATTGGAGAGTGTAGCGAGACGACGTGTCTCCTCAGTGTCTGTGCGGGAAAGTGGTGTGGTGTGTGGGGTGGCGACCTGCTCTTATGTGTCATTCCAGTGCTGTCTTGTGCTACCTTGTGCTGCATCAGTCAAGTGGTGGTGTCTTGTGCTGCATCAGTCCAGTCACAGTGGTGGTGTTTTGTGCTGCCATAAGTCCAGTGCTGCTGTAGAAGTCCAGTCCAGTGCTGTGTTGTGCTGCATCAGTCCAGTGGTGGTGTCTTGTGCTGCCATAAGTCCAGTGGTGGTGTCCTGTGCTGCCATAAGTCCAGTGTTGCTGCTGTATAAGTCCAGTGCAGTGGTGCTGTGTTTTGCTGCATCAGTCCAGTGGTGGTGTCCTGTGCTACCATAAGCCCAGTGATGGTGTCCTGTGCTACCATAAGCCCAGTGATGGTGTCCTGTGCTACCATAAGTCTATTGGTGCTGCCGTATAAGTCCAGTCCAGTGGTGCAGCCATATAAGTCCAGTCCAGTGGTGCAGCCGTATAAGTCCAAGGGTACAGCTGTATTAGTCCAGGGGTACTGCCACAGGGCCGTAACTAGGTCTGTGCAAAGGGGGCACCGCACACAAATCAGGCGTCCTGTAGGCGGAGCCGTCTGCATCCGTGATCTGTAAGTTCCTGCTGCAATGTACAGTATAGAAGCAGCTTCCCGACCTCTATCTGAGGCCCGCGCCTCTCACCCGCTAGTTCCCTCTCCTGCTCCCAGCTTGCTGCTACAGACTTATGCACACTGCCGACACCATCCTGTGCTCCCCGGCAGCTACACCCCGTACTCTGGCGCCACTCTGTCCGGACCGCAGTCCTGGATTCCACCACCCCCGCTGTCACCATGTACATGGCCCATGGCCGCATGGCAGCTTCACTGGTGGCGCCTACTCGCACCACAAATGACGCGGAAGCCGGCTTCGGGACCTGCTCCGCCTCCACCACACAGGCTGTGAGTGTGTGAGCACCAAGCTGCAGGTCTGTCACACTGAAATGGGGGTTATTTCAGATTGCAGTTTTTTTTCCTGTGGTGCTCCCCCTCTTAGTTCCTCTTTCTACCCCACCCTGTCTTTCTCCCCACCTCACTCTCTACCCCCAACATCTCACCCACTCACCATGTCTCACTTTCCCCCACGTCTCATTCTTGTTCTCCCCTACATCTTGTCGCTCCCTTTGCCCCGCATCTCGTCTCTCTCGCTCTCCCCCGCATCTCATCTCTCTCGCACTCCCCCACATCTCGTCTCTCTCACTCTCCCCCTTGTCTCATCTCTCTCTCCCCCATGTCTCTTCTTTCACTCTCCCCCACCTCTCGTCTCTCTCGCTTTCCTCTGCGTCTCATCTCTATCACTCTGCCCCGCGTCTCGTCTCTCTCGCTCTCCCACGCGTCCCGTCTCCCCCGCGTCTCGTCTCTCTCGCTATCCCCTGTGTCTCTTCTTTTGCTCTCTCCCCCACATCTCTTCTTTTGCTCTCCCCCACGTGCCTTCTTTTGCTCTTCTCCATGTCTCTTCTCTCGCTCACCCCCCACATATTGTCTCTTGCTCTCTCCCCCACATCTCGTCTCTCGCTGTATTCCCTACGCATCTCTCTCCTCCATGCCTCTGTCTAACACACATCTCTCCCCCACCCGTCTCTCTCTCCATTTGCTCTCCCTCCTCAAGATCTCGCCCACTCCTTCATGTCTCACTCTATCCAATGTCTCACTCTCCCACATGTCTCTTGCTCTCCTCCACGTCTCATCTCTTGCTTTCCCCCACGTCTCCTGCTTTCTCCCCTACACATTTTTCTCCTCCATGTTTCTGGCTTATCCACATCTCTCTTTCCCAAGTGTCTCTTTGACTTTGTCCCCCCCCCCCCCCCTCCCCTTTCGATAGCAAACAGTCCTCCAGGGAGGCTCACTCTCTGCTCAAGGCATGTATCTTAAGCTGGGTATCTAGCAATTGGTAAGTGTATACACACTTACCAATCGTCCGCCCGATGTGTTGAGCCTGATGTTACAACTGGGTGGGCATATAAATGTGCCCTCCCAGTTGAGATGTCAGTCACCGGTGGTCCCTGCAGCAAGTCTGTATACACAGCCGGATACGCTGATATATCTGTGGATATATTGGGCATTGGCTGTGCTGCAAGGCCGATGCGATATGTCTGTGAACGACGTCGTTCACAAACATATCCAGGGGACACAACTGCCAATGGGCTTGCAATATACGTATTGGCCGTAAAGTGTGTGCCCAGCTTTAAACTTGCCCCTCTCTGTGTCACAGGATCAGAGCATGAGTGTGGTCTGATCAGGGGTTAAAGTGGGCTGGAACAGGAGGGGACTCTATCTTGCGTAATGTGTAAATAGGCACTCTACCTGGCGCAATGAGTAAAAGGGAGCTCTACCTGACGCAATGAGTAAAAGGTGGCTCTACCTAGCACAGTAAGTAAAAGGGGGTTCTACCTGGCACAGTGTGTAAAAGGGGCTCTACCTGGAGTAATGTTTAAAAGGGGGCTGTAATGTGTGTAAGTGGCACCACTGTGTGGCGTTATTTGAATAATGGAGACTACTGTGTGGCATAATATGAATTGGTATTATTTTATGACCACGCCCTTCCCCAAGAAGCCACTCCCCTACATTTTTGGTGTGCGCCTGCGGCGCACACTAGCCCTGTTTTATATATGGGGGAAAAGGGGGGGGGGGGGGGGGGGGGCGCCGAAGCTGCTTCTTGCACACAGCACTAAAATGTCTAGTTACGGCACTGTACTGCCGTATAAGTCCAGTCCAGTGGTGCAGCCGTATAAGTCAAATCCAGGGGTACTGCCGTATAAGTCAAGTCCAGGGGTGCAGCCATATAAGTCCAGGGGTACTGCCGTATAAGTCCAGTGGTGCAGTCGTATAAGTCCAGGGGTACTGCCATATAAATCCACCAAATTTTGCGTGCATTACATCTGGGCAAATTCCAGCACGTCCCATGTTTTGCACATACAATTAATTTGGTGGTGCAGAATTTTTTTTTAAATGACAGGGGCGTGTAGGAGATGCTGTTGATGGCCCGAAAAATTGCGGGCCACTTTAGACATTCAGTCACTGTGTGCTACTCCTACATGGGCCAGGTGTTTGTGCCGCACACTTGTGTCGCTTAGTTTAGCACTTCAGATACCTTATTGCACCTCTTTTTCTTTGCATAATGTGCGGTTTGGGGCCTAGTTTTTAAATCTGCCATCCTGTCTGCCACTGCAGTGCCACTCCTAGATGGGCCATGTGTTTGGCTGCACACTTGTGTCGCTTTGCAAAGTTATCCAGCTACCTCATTGCACCTCTTTTCCTTCTTTGCATGATGTACTGTTTGGGGCCTAGATTTTAAAAGTGCCATCCTGTCTGCCACTGCAATGCCACTCCTAGATGGGCCAGGTGTTTGTACCGCACACTTGTGTCACTTAGCAAAGTCATCCAGCTACCTTGGTGCAACCTTTTGGCCTAAAAACAATATTGTGAGGTGTGAGCTGTTTAGGACAGACTGAGAATGAGTGGAAATGAATGTTATTGAGGTTAATAATACCGTAGGATCAAAATTACCCCCAAATTCTGTGATTTTAGCTGTTTTAATGTTTTTTTCCATAATCAGATCCAAAACCAAAACCCGAAAAGGTGCTTTTGGCAAAACCAATCCAGATCCAAAACCAAAACACGAAGAGTGCCCACCGCACATCATTAGTTTAAAATATACAGCTGTTCTGCAGCATGAAAAGTAGGCTTGCCTGGGCCACAAAGCAGTGGGCTACTGAGGACTGGAAGAAGCACAGAGTAACTGGCACCATGAAACAAAACGGCTACCTCCACATTTGCCATTCAATACCCTCTGGACTAGGCCTAGTTGGTCAAAGGTTCATCGTACAGCAAGATGATCTAAATCAGGGGTGGCCAACCAGTCAGAGACAAAGAGCCAAGATATCTTGTTAGGTACATCAAAGAGCCGACTTCGAGCTGAAGGCACACTTGCAAAAATGGGGTGTGACCTTGTGCCTGCTAGGCCACGCCCCTGGTATAAAATACATTGAAAAAGCCAGATCTAACATAAAATACAATGAAAAAGCCACTTCTACATCAAATAATTGAAAAGGCCAGATCTGCATAAAACATATTGAAAAGCCAGAATCACATAATACACTTCAGTTTCCCCATGTGTCACTCCAGACAGCTACCCAATGTGTATTTGGCTCCCTCAGTTCTCAGCCTACGTAGTGCTGCTGCATGTCTGGCTGGAGTGCGGCAGTTTACGGATCTCTTGTGGTCACGTGACTTTGAGTGTTGGGAGCCACATTTGAATAAAGAAAGAGCCGCATGTGGCTCAAGAGCCACGTGTTGGCCACCACTGATCTAAATCATATCTTCAGGCTTTGTTAGAACTGCCTTCGAGGAAAAGAACAAGGCAGTAGGCTTCACATCATGGAATGGCCAGCACAGTCTCCAGACGTGAACCCCACTGAGCTGGTTTGGTTTGGAATGGACTGGACAGAAGGGGGAAAGCAAAGTTACTTACACGTGCAAAACATTTATGGGAACTTCTGCAACAGGGTTGGGTATGGTTGGTTGACAGTTATGTCGACATGAGAATGTCAAAATGTCGACAGTGACCATATCTGCATTCATTATGTCTACATAGAGGATATGTTGACATGATGAACTGATGACAAACCATCGTGTCTTCCTCCAGGTCCCATGAGGATGAGTTCTGGCGGCGATGTCTCTGCAGCAGTGTTACTCTGAGTGTTAAACATCTTATCCCTAACACTAATGCCTAACACTCCCCCTAGTGCCTAACTCTAACCGTCGGCACCTGCAGAATGTAAACATTTTACATAGCGACAGTTCAGATGCTGACATTGCGAACTTGTTGACTTTCTGAGGAAGTCGACAAAGTGCCCATAGACAATTTGAGTGTCAACATTATGCTTGTTGAAATGGTTACCGTCAACCTTCTAACCGGATACCTCTGCAACAGTGTTTGAAAGAACGTCCTGTACAATAGTTTACTTCCCTTGCATAAGAAATGCCACAAGTATGTTTGGCGGTTCTATTGGCATAAGGTGGCTACTTTGATAAGAGAAACATTTAGATTCAGTTTTGCTAAACAGAGTCTGGTTTCTTTTTTTCTTTTTTATTTCTAATTATTGATTTGTTCTATGCTTTTATTTCAGAATACATTGCAACATTTGCATTTCAATAAAATGGGGGTGCTCTAACACTTGACCAGTAATGTACATTGGACCTCATTAAATAAGGATTGCAAAATTTGCAATTCGCAAACTGTCCGATTATCGAACAACTGCGCATGTGCATCATTCGCACTGCGGGGCAAGTAAAATGGCAACTGAAATTTCATACACATCGTGATCGCAATGCAACCGCTGTTTGACTGACAGGAAGCCGGCATTTCTGGGCAGAAACCGGACGTTTTCTGTCTGTGTCTGAAAAAACGCAGGCGTGCCCAGACTTTTTTTTTTAAGGAGGGCCTCTGACATCAGCTGTGACTACTTCAAGCCTCTTGTGTCGCAAGAACTGTGGATGACCTTGCCTGGCACAGATAGGAAAAATCTTCGATGTTCCAGGAAGTGCGTACGGTTTTGCGATCAGCCCGCATATTGTAATGCATTCGTAATTTCTGCAATCAGTGTTTTTTTCTCTATTTCTGGGCGCCAACTATTTGATCGCAGCAACTGCTTTTTGGCAGCAATTGCAATCCTTACTGAATAAGGTCCATAGTACTCATTTCCTGTGCCTGCCCCAACTGTCCCTCTTCAGGTACCGTGGCAGTCATTATAGACCCACGTGGCGGAATCAGGATAACACGTGGATTGAGCCTGCCACTGCAACATTTACCAAATACTCAATAAAACCAAACTATTGTTCATGTGAATAAAGGTGTCCATCTATACATTTCGCAAACGAGCTATGTTGCTAACGATTTCCCTTGAACTCCCCGGCAGTCCTGGACTCACGATATAGGGCCTCATTCAGACCCGTTCGCATGCTGTATTTTCTCGCAGCCATGCGAATGGGTCTGAACTGCTCATGCGTGTGACCCGCAATGCGCAGGCGTGTCGCTGCCCGGCGACGGGGGTCACAGGAGAGCGACGGCTTCAATGACAAAAGCGATCGCAGTAGCGATCGCAAGAAGATTGACAGGCAGGAGGCGTTCCTGGGCGGCAACTCACCGTTTTCTGGGAGTGTCGTGAAAAACGCAGGCATGCCCAGCCGTTGCAGAGGAGGGATCCTGACGTCATCGCCGGCCCCGATCATCGCTGCATCTGAGTAAGTCCTGGGCTGTGCAGAAACTTCACAAATATTTGTTTGTGCAGCTCATTGCACAACCCATCGCACCCCTGCAAAGCCTCCCCTGTAGGCATGCTGTCGTTGACGATAGTTTCTGATCTTGCCTGCAGAAGGGAAGATCTGAAGATATAACAAACGACTCATGGGACCACGCATCAGATCGCTATTGTTAATAAAAATGGCACAATTTCAAACAATTTATCATTCCAATGCGTTGAAATCGTGCAATCGTCCCTAGAATCGTTCTAATATATGGCCAGCATTAGGGGGGCACCAGAGTGGCCTCACAGAGCTGGAGTTATGGGTTGGTTTTGAAGTTTGTCTGTTTCCCTCATGTTTTCATGAGTTGTACCGCTAGGTTAAATAAAAATATGAGGCAGGAAATATGAATTGTAATCCCCACTGATGTGAATGAATAGCTATTCTCTGTCAAGCATTGTGTAATATGTAGGTGCTTTATTAATAACTTCATCAAATAATCCACAATGTACAAATAAACTGCTTTGATGTTAGCTCATGTGCATCAGCAGCGTTTCATATTACTGTGGCCTTCATATCAATTACAGTCGAGAGTGCTATGTGCCTGGAGTTTCTGTGTTCTCCTTGTGTACATGTGGGTTTCAACTATGTGAACTGCTTTACTCCTGCCGTCCACAGACATACTGGTAGGTTAATTGGCTTCTGCCTAAATTGGCTCTTATGTGTGTGTCTGGGAAAGATTGTAATCTCCACTGTGGTGGGGGACCGATACGCCTGATAAAAAATCTCTGTCCAGAGCTGTGGAGTATGTTGCCGCTATATAAATAGAGGATAATAATAATTGCATTCATGCAATTGAAACATGCAACATCCACCTCAGCTCACTGCCAGCCTGTGCATTTTGTGTTTCCTGTGTAAAATGATTGATCTGATCTGACAAGCCCATTTATTGTGCAAACTCTACCTAACCAGGATAGGTAATGAGGCTCTTTAAACTTAAAATGAATTGGCGGTTTGTTCTATCTGCAGCAGTACCTTGATAACATCTCTATGGCAAAGAGTGAAACAAAGAGATAGGGAATGGGTGAGAGGAGAGACAAGAAGCGGAGTCATGAGGAAAGTTGGACGGGGAGATGAAGGCACAGTCTACATCTTGCAGTTACAGAGCTGCCTCAAATTCTTTGGGAAACATGACTCAGGAGTTAGATCTTATATGTTAACCTCCTCCTTGCTAGCAGTACTGTGATGTACCATAAGAGCGGCCAAGCTTTCCCAGTCTGTATTTGACTTATTTCCCTCCATTTACATAAGCTCTTGGTGAAGGCAATTGAATATGCCCCTATGTGTTATGTTAAAATTATTATTATTATTATTAATACCGTTATCTATACATGTCCATAATGTCACCTTGAAAGTCAGGGGCGTTTTAAGAGAGGAGGAGGCCCGTCTGCATCTCTGACGCTGCACAAGGATTTAATACTTACCTCTCTGGAGTTCCCCGCGGTGCCGTCCTTCTCTGCAGCGGCAATAGAGTCTGAGCACAGACTCTACTGCGCATGCGCCATTTTCCTGAAGATTTTCCTAATGCGCATGCGCAAAACTCTGGAAAAGTGTCCGCCGCGCCACGTTTCCGGAGTTTTCAGCAAGCGCAATAGAGTTTGTACCCCCTAGTGTTCAGACTCTATTGCGCTGCCAAGAAGGGATGGCTCCCAAGGGGGACTCTAGAGAGGTAATTATTAAACAAATGGGTGCAGTGTGTGTGGGGTGGGCCCCCCTGGACCTCAGGGCCCGTGTGCCTTGCACACACTGCACCCATTATAGATACGCCAATGTTGAAAGTTCCTTTTTCTAATATATATTTTAACTAGCTGTTCTACCCGTTCTTCGTGTGGAAGTTTTTGATTTTCACGGTTGTAAATATAAATGAGTGTTACAAATTTGGTAAATCTATAGAGCTGTAAATTTGAGACATCTTAATGTAAGTAAATATTAATCCATCATTCTTGGCGTTACCCGAGGAGCACCCGTAGCAGATACGGTAAAAAGCAACAGAAACATTTTTCTTGTTTATTAAATTCTACACACTGGAGATGCAATCCAAATTTTTATCCGATTGTCCGTTTGGGCGTTAACATTCACGCAACGCAAGACACACATTGGTTATGACGTCATTATATCATCCCCCCTTTCATCCGCTTAGGGGAGGTTTATTAAAATTAGAATTACGTAGTTTTCCTGTTTCCCACCTGAAGAATACTTATGTTACATTTCAGCTTCCTAACTTACCTGGAAGTAAGAGAATTAGTGATGAGTCAGTCAGTCAGTCAGTCAGTGAGTGAGTGAGTGAGTGAAAGCTTTTCGCATTTATATATTTACATTAACTCCTTCATTTGCAGCAGATTAATCCACAGGTTCCAAGCAACAATTTGGCCACACAATATGGGGCCTAATTCAGACCTGATCGCTAGGCTGCGTTTTCATACAGCGGGCGATCAGGTCTAAACTGCGCATGCCCCGCAGGCGTGTACAGCCAATCGCAAGAAGATTGACAGGAAAAAGGCGTTTATGGGTGTCAAACTGACCGTTTTCAGGGAGTGGTTGGAAAAATGCAGGCGTGTCCAACCGTTTGCAGGGTGGGTATCAGACGTCAATTCCGGTCCCGGACAGGCTGAAGTGATCGCAGCGGCTGAGTAAGTCCTGGGCTACTCAGAGACTGCACAAAATCTGTTTGTACAGCTCTGCTACAGATGCGTTCACACACTTGCAAAACGAAAATACACTCCCCTATGGGCGGCGACTATGCGAACGCAGGACTGCAAAAAAACCCTAGTGAGTGAACAGGTCTAAATTAGGTCCTTGGTTGTTTGGGTCCCATAGATGGATCTCACAAGGGTCTACTAATAAAACCATAAATTCAGGTCAATTAGTGGTCAGGTCATCTCCTGATCCCGTTTGCTGCCATGTATAATAATCACCATTAGGACAGTATGGAGAAAAACGTTGGCCTTTCGCTACAGATTTTTTTTTTTTTTTTAAAGAAAGGAATTTATAGAGTATTCAAATGTTTCCTACCCTGGAAATGTCTACAAATTACACCAGTGTGAAAAGAAGAGAGATCTTGTGAAGTTCTGGAAAAGATTTTGCAACAGTTGTATTTTGTTATGTATTTCTGTTCCAGCGCACACTGTGGGGAGGTTACTAACTCTTCCTGGACAACCCACATGGCCTTACTTGCCACTCTTGTTGTATAGGGTTTCCCTCTCACTTTCAGTAACTGCCTGCTACTGACTCATCTTACTGCATGGTAGAAAGGGTAACTTGGACTTAATACTCCCAGCTGCAGTGTGTTCATATTAACACTAGTGACGGGATTTAACCCTCACAGTTGTGCAGCCACTACACTTGGAGATTGGAGCTGCGGCGCACAACTTTGAACAATTGATTGGTTGCTTTGAACAACTTATCTACTTTCTCTCAAAGGGTAGAAGTCAGCTGAAATCAACTTTGTTAGGGGAGAAAGTAATGAGGTTGAATTACTTCCTGCTTTTTCATCTTCTTTCTCCATTTATCATTAACCAGGTCTGGTATGTATGTGGTCATTACAATAGTAAAGCATGAAATAAATATGCATACTGTATATTTATTAACATAAATTATTAAAGTTTGCACTTGTCCTAAACTGTCACTTCCCCAGCCCTGCTCCCAGGCTCTTGCTTCCCCATTTCCTCATCCCAACCTGTCCCTTCCCAACCTCTTACTTCACTCAACTTGACACCTCCTCATCTCCACCCAGTGCCGTAACTAGGTGTGTGCAGAAGGTGCATTGCCCACAGCGCATTTGCCCTGTGGGCGCACCTTCTACATGCACCCAGACTCCCCGAGTGGCGCATATTCCCCCCCAACTGACTGACGCTCCGCCCACTTGCCTGGAGCTGCAGCCCCAAGCCTCCTGGTCTCCGCCTCCACACCGAACAGGCACAGGGGGAGGACACACCTTGAAAAAGGCTCCAGGGGGAGCAGAAACGCGTTGGTGACCAGGCTATCTGCCAGCTCTTTTGTGGAAGTTCGAGAGTATCCAGCCCAGCATTGATCCGGTACCTTATATAACCCGGGAGGGTATCGAATTGTTTAATTCTGTTTTAGGGTGGGCACGATTGACACCCCACACAATCTGGTACGAATGCTGTACTATTAGTGGTGGATATTTATGTTGTAAAACGGAATTACATGTTTTAACATTTTGTGAATTAAAACATACTTCACTATATATCTATTTTCCTTTCATTTTGGGATGAGTGTGGACTGTACATATACAAGTTGAGTCACACCACCAGGATGGAAAATTAGAAGTACAACGATTGGACGAATAAATATCTTCTGATCCTGGGAAAGAAAAACATTTTCTGGATATCTGGATAGTGACTATATGCATTTGAAGTTCTGACACGGTATTTGGATTATTTACCCCAGTGGTGCGCTGAATCACTAACACCAGACTTTGTTCACAGGGGGAGGCCAGTCACTGCACTCCAAGTACCGTCCGAGACCGCCTCTAAGGGTGGGCTGCGCTTGTCATCACGGACCTTCTCCGCCGTGGCTGCCGTTTCCCCGCTGTATCCACCTCGTCAGGAGCAGGAGGTAAACACTGGGGAGACGCAAGTTACTAGAGCCTGTCAGCGCTGCAGTAACTCGCAGCGCAGCTCCTTCTTTCAACAGGTCACCTCAGCGCTGGCTTTTCTCACACTGCCACCAATGTCTCACAGCCTAGGGCAGCAGTATAAGCTGCATATTATGAATAAACGAAGGTCTCTTTCTGTGTAACCCCCTCCTCTCCTCGATCAGGGTAAATGGGGCTGTTTAGGGTGTAATTATAACAGGTATCACCTGGAGGGAAGGCAGAACGTGCCTACACACTACACTAATCTACACTATACTACACTACACTTCAGTACTCTACACTACCCTACAGTACACTACACTACACCCACTGGCGTTTCTATAATGGGTGCAGTGTGTGCGGTGCACACGGGACCCTGAGTCCAGAGGGGGCCCACACCGCACACCCTGCACCCATTTTTAAAATACTCACCCCTCCGAAGTCCAGCGCCGGCATCCGCAGCGCTGTTAGAACACAGTGAAAATGGCTCAGTGGCCATTTTCACGGAGTTCTGCGCATGCGCAGTAGAGAAATCTCAGGAAAAATGGCCGCCGTGCCATTGTCCCGGAGATCTGCGCATGCGCAGTAGAGTCTGAGCCCTCTAGGGCTCAGACTCTACAGCGCTCCGGGCAGAGAGGAGGGGGCCCGACGGAGAAGGCTGAAAACAGGCCTCCTCCTCTCTTAAAACGCCCCTGACTACACCCTAAGAGTAGGGAGGGGGATGTAAGGTGCTCTACCTGCGTAATGTGTAAAAAGGGGACCCTGCCTGCAGTAATGTGTAAAAAGGGGGCTCTACCTGCCGTAATGTGTAAAAAGCGAATTCCACCTGGCGTAATGTGTAAAACGGTGTAGTGGCGCTGCTGTGCGGTGTAATTTGAATAATGGAGACTACTGTGCAGTGTAATATGAATTGGTATTATTTTTTGGCCACGCCCCTTCCCCATGAAGTCACAACCCATATTTTTAGGGCACGCTTACGGCGCACACTGGCCCTATTTTAAATAGATGTGGGGGTGCCGATGCGGTTTCTTGCACACAGCGCTAAAATGTCTAGTTACGGCACTGGTGTGTCAGTGTGTGTATAGGGACTGTGTGTTAGTGTGTGTGTGTGTGTGTGTGTGTGTGTGTGTGTGTGTGTGTCAGTGTGTGTATAGGGACTGTGTGTCAGTGTGTGTATAGGGACTGTGTGTTAGTGTGTGTGTGTGTGTGTGTGTGTGTGTCAGTGTGTGTATAGGGACTGTGTGTCAGTGTGTGTATAGGGACTGTGTGTTAGTGTGTGTGTGTGTGTGTGTGTGTCAGTGTGTGTATAGGGACTGTGTGTCAGTGTGTGTATAGGGACTGTGTGTTAGTGTGTGTGTGTCAGTGTGTGTATAGGGACTGTGTGTCAGTGTGTGTATAGGGGGTAGTGTGTCTGTCAGTGTGTGTGTGTCAGTGTGTATATAGGGACTGTGTGTCAGTGTGTGTGTGTCAGTGTGTGTGTGTCAGTGTGTATATAGGGACTGTGTGTCAGTGTGGGGTTGGAGAGAGCTAGGGTAGTAATAGAGGTGCATCCTCCCACCAGCAATGGTGGCCAGCCCCCCTCCCGCTTACAAAGATCCTGCTTGTGTCCGGGTGAGCTGAGGTCAGCAGCAGGTATAGAGCTGCTGGTCCTCGGCCATCATTTCCGCAGCTGATACTCGCTGGAGCCGCGGCTATGAGAAGTTGCTGGATGCCATAACCCATACGCCGCCAGCGCAGTGAGAGGCCGGGCATCACACATATCCGGGCTGGCGGCCTCTCACTGCGCTGGCTGCGTATGGGTTATGGCATCCAGCAACTTCTCATAGCCGCGGCTCCAGTGTGGCAGCGGTACATAGAAGAATCGGGCCAGCGTTGAGGGGGAGGTGGGGGAGGGATAGCACAGCCACCATGGAGATAACAGAGCTCAGCCTCAGCATACCTGCAAACCATCCCGGCGTAGCAATCCGCCGCTGCTTGAGCGTTCCAGCTGCACTGGGCTTGGCTGGGGGAGGAGGCGGAGATCATCGCGGAGGGGTGGGGCGGGCATTACTCACGGCTTCATGAGCTGTACTGCTAGCTCCGGCTTTGGGGCGGTACAGCTCATGAGAGTAGATTGTGAGGCCGGCTGATTGCGCCCCAGGTCATCCTGCGCTGTGTGCAAGACACACAGCGCACCTACCTAGTTACGGCACTGTGACACACAGTCCCTATACACACACTGACACACAGCCCCCTGCACCCATCCTCTCACTAGCATCTCACCCACTGCCCCCTATACCCAGCACCACACTACTGCCCCCTGTACCCTGCACCTCACACACAGTGCCCCCTGTACCCAGCACCTCACACACTGCCCCCTGCACCTCGCACACACTGCCCCCTGTAGCCTGCACCTCGCACACACTCCCCCCTGTACCCAGCACCTCACACACTGCCCCCTGCACCTCGCACACACTGCCCCCTGTACCCTGCACCTCGCACACACTGCCCCCTGTACCCTGCACCTCACACACACACTGTCCCCTGTACCCAGCACCACACACACTGCCCCCTGTACCCAGCACCACACACACTTCCCCCCTGTACCCAGCACCACACACACTGCTCCATTTACCCTGCACCTCCCACACATTGCCCCCTGTACCCTGTACCAGTGCCGTAACTAGGTAGGTGCGCTGCCTGCCGTAACGTGTAAAAGGGGGACTCTGCCTGCCGTAACGTGTAAAAGGTGGATGCTATCTGCCGTAATGTGTAAAAAGGGGACGCTGTCTGCCGTAATGTGTAAAAAAGGGGACGCTGTCTGCCGTAATGTGTGAAAAGAAGACGCTGTGTGCCGTAATGTGTGAAAAGGGGACGCTGTCTGTAGTAATGTGTAAAAATAAGAATTTACTTACCGATAATTCTATTTCTCATAGTCCGTAGTGGATGCTGGGGACTCCGAAAGGACCATGGGGAATAGCGGCTCCGCAGGAGACTGGGCACAAAAGTAAAAGCTTTAGTACTACCTGGTGTGCACTGGCTCCTCCCCCTATGACCTTCCTCCAAGCCTCAGTTAGGATACTGTGCCCGGACGAGCGTACACAATAAGGAAGGATTTTGAATCCCGGGTAAGACTCATACCAGCCACACCAATCACACCGTACAACTTGTGATCTGAACCCAGTTAACAGCATGATAACAGAGGAGCCTCTGAAAAGATGGCTCACAACAATAATAACCCGATTTTTGTAACAATAACTATGTACAAGTATTGCAGACAATCCGCACTTGGGATGGGCGCCCAGCATCCACTACGGACTATGAGAAATGGAATTATCGGTAAGTAAATTCTTATTTTCTCTAACGTCCTAGTGGATGCTGGGGACTCCGAAAGGACCATGGGGATTATACCAAAGCTCCCAAACGGGCGGGAGAGTGCGGATGACTCTGCAGCACCGAATGAGAGAACTCCAGGTCCTCCTCAGCCAGGGTATCAAATTTGTAGAATTTTGCAAACGTATTTGCCCCTGACCAAGTAGCTGCTCGGCAAAGTTGTAAAGCCGAGACCCCTCGGGCAGCCGCCCAAGATGAGCCCACTTTCCGTGTGGAATGGGCTTTTACAGATTTTGGCTGTGGCAGGCCTGCCACAGAATGTGCAAGCTGAATTGTACTACAAATCCAACGAGCAATCGTCTGCTTAGAAGCAGGAGCACCCAGCTTGTTGGGTGCATACAGGATAAACAGCGAGTCAGATTTTCTGACTCCAGCCGTCCTGGAAACATATATTTTCAGGGCCCTGACTACGTCCAGCAACTTGGAATCCTCCAAGTCCCTAGTAGCCGCAGGCACCACAATAGGCTGGTTTAAGTGAAATGCTGAAACCACCTTCGGGAGAAATTGAGGACGAGTCCTCAATTCTGCCCTGTCCGTATGAAAAATTAGGTAAGGGCTTTTATAGGATAAAGCCGCCAATTCTGATACACGCCTGGCTGAAGCCAGGGCTAACAGCATTACCACTTTCCATGTGAGATATTTTAAGTCCACAGTGGTGAGTGGTTCAAACCAATGTGATTTTAGGAATCCCAAAACTACATTGAGATCCCAAGGTGCCACTGGAGGCACAAAAGGAGGCTGTATATGCAGTACCCCCTTGACAAACGTCTGAACTTCAGGAACTGAAGCTAGTTCTTTTTGGAAGAATATTGACAGGGCCGAAATTTGAACCTTAATGGACCCTAATTTGAGGCCCATAGACAGTCCTGTTTGCAGGAAATGCAGGAATCGACCCAGTTGAAATTCCTCTGTAGGGGCCTTCCTGGCCTCACACCACGCAACATATTTACGCCAAATACGGTGATAATGTTGCACAGTTACATCCTTCCTGGCTTTGATCAGGGTAGGGATGACTTCATCTGGAATGCCTTTTTCCTTCAGAATCCGGCGTTCAACCGCCATGCCGTCAAACGCAGCCGCGGTAAGTCTTGGAACAGACATGGTCCCTGCTGGAGCAGGTCCTTTCTTAGAGGTAGAGGCCACGGGTCTTCCGTGAGCATCTCTTGAATTTCCGGGTACCAAGTCCTTCTTGGCCAATCCGGAGCCACGAGTATAGTCTTTACACCTCTCCTTCTTATGATTCTCAGTACCTTGGGTATGAGAGGCAGAGGAGGGAACATATATACTGACTGGTACACCCACGGTGTTACCAGAGCGTCCACAGCTATTGCCTGAGGGTCCCTTGACCTGGCGCAATATCTGTCCAGTTTTTTGTTGAGGCGGGACGCCATCATGTCCACCTTTGGTTTTTCCCAACGGTTCACAATCATGTGGAAGACTTCTGGGTGAAGTCCCCACTCCCCCGGGTGAAGATCGTGTCTGCTGAGGAAGTCTGCTTCCCAGTTGTCCACTCCCGGAATGAACACTGCTGACAGTGCTATCACATGATTTTCCGCCCAGCGAAGAATCCTTGCAACTTCCGTCATTGCCCTCCTGCTTCTTGTGCCGCCCTGTCTGTTTACGTGGGCGACTGCCGTGATGTTGTCCGACTGGATCAGCACCGGCTGACCCTGAAGCAGAGGCCTTGCCTGACTTAGGGCATTGTAAATGGCCCTTAGTTCCAGGATATTTATATGAAGTGACGTTTCCATGCTTGACCACAAGCCCTGGAAATTTTTTCCCTGTGTGACTGCTCCCCAGCCTGTCAGGCTGGCATCCGTGGTCACCAGGACCCAATCCTGAATGCCGAATCTGCGGCCCTCTAGGAGATGAGCACTCTGTAACCACCACAGGAGAGACACCCTTGTCCTTGGAGACAGGGTTATCCGCTGATGCATTTGAAGATGCGATCCGGACCATTTGTCCAGCAGATCCCACTGAAAAGTTCTTGCGTGGAATCTGCCGAATGGAATCGCTTCGTAAGAAGCCACCATCTTTCCCAGGACCCTTGTGCATTGATGCACTGACACTTGGCCTGGTCTTAGGAGGTTCCTGACTAGGTCGGATAACTCCCTGGCTTTCTCCTCCGGGAGAAACACCTTTTTCTGTACTGTGTCCAGAATCATCCCTAGGAACAGCAGACGTGTCGTCGGAATCAGCTGCGATTTTGGAATATTTAGAATCCATCCGTGCTGTCGTAGTACTACTTGAGATAGTGCTACTCCGACCTCTAACTGTTCTCTGGACCTTGCCCTTATCAGGAGATCATCCAAGTAAGGGATAATTAATACGCCTTTTCTTCGAAGAAGAATCATCATTTCGGCCATTACCTTGGTAAAGACCCGGGGTGCCGTGGACAATCCAAACGGCAGCGTCTGAAACTGATAGTGACAGTTCTGTACCACAAACCTGAGGTACCCTTGGTGAGAAGGGCAAATTGGGACATGGAGGTAAGCATCCTTGATGTCCAGAGACACCATATAGTCCCCTTCTTCCAGGTTCGCTATCACTGCTCTGAGTGACTCCATCTTGAACTTGAACCTTTTTATGTAAGTGTTCAAGGATTTCAGATTTAAAATGGGTCTCACCGAGCCGTCCGGCTTCGGTACCACAAACAGCGTGGAATAATACCCCTTTCCCTGTTGTAGGAGGGGTACCTTGATTATCACCTGCTGGGAATACAGCTTGTGAATGGCTTCCAATACCGCCTCCCTGTCGGGGGGAGACGTTGGTAAAGCAGACTTCAGGAACCGGCGAGGGGGAGACGTCTCGAATTCCAATTTGTACTCCTGAGATACTACCTGCAGGATCCAGGGGTCCACTTGCGAGTGAGCCCACTGCGCGCTGAAATTCTTGAGACGGGCCCCCACCGTGCCTGAGTCCGCTTGTAAGGCCCCAGCGTCATGCTGAGGACTTGGCAGAAGCGGGGGAGGGCTTCTGTTCGTGGGAAGAGGCTGTCTGCTGCAGTCTTTTTCCCCTTCCTCTGCCCCGGGGCAGATATGAGTGGCCTTTTGCCCGCTTGCCCTTATGGGGACGAAAGGACTGAGCCTGAAAAGACGGTATCTTTTTCTGCTGAGAGGTGACCTGGGGTAAAAAGGTGGATTTCCCAGCCGTTGCCGTGGCCACCAGGTCCGATAGACCGACCCCAAATAACTCCTCCCCTTTATACGGCAATACTTCCATATGCCGTTTGGAATCCGCATCACCTGACCACTGTCGCGTCCATAACCCTCTTCTGGCAGAAATGGACATCGCACTTACTCTTGATGCCAGAGTGCAAATATCCCTCTGTGCATCTCGCATATATAGAAATGCATCCTTTAAATGCTCTATAGTCAATAATATATTGTCCCTGTCCAGGGTATCAATATTTTCAGTCAGGGAATCCGACCAAGCCACCCCAGCACTGCACATCCAGGCTGAGGCGATTGCTGGTCGCAGTATAATACCAGTATGTGTGTATATACTTTTTAGGATATTTTCCAGCTTCCTATCAGCTGGTTCCTTGAGGGCGGCCGTATCAGGAGACGGTAACGCCACTTGTTTTGATAAGCGTGTGAGCGCCTTATCTACCCTAGGGGGTGTTTCCCAACGTGCCCTAACCTCTGGCGGGAAAGGGTATAATGCCAATAATTTTTTAGAAATTAGCAGTTTTTTATCGGGGGAAACCCACGCTTCATCACACACCTCATTTAATTCATCTGATTCAGGAAAAAACTACGGGTAGTTTTTTCACACCCCACATAATACCCTTTTTTGTGGTACTTGTAGTATCAGAAATGTTCAAAACCTCCTTCATTGCCGTGATCATGTAACGTGTGGCCCTACTGGAAAATACGTTTGTTTCCTCACCGTCGACACTGGAGTCAGTGTCCGTGTCAGTGTCTGTATCGACCTGAGGTAACGGGCGTTTTATAGCCCCTGACGGTGTTTGAGATGCCTGTACAGGTATTAACTGATTTGCCGGCTGTCTCATGTCGTCAACAGTCTTTTGTAAAGTGCTGACACTATCACGTAATTCTTTCCATAAGACCATCCAGTCAGGTGTCGACTCCCTAGGGGGTGACATCACTAACACAGGCAATTGCTCCGCCTCCACACCATTTTCCTCCTCATACATGTCGACACAACGTACCGACACACAGCACACACACAGGGAATGCTCTGATAGAGGACAGGACCCCACTAGCCCTTTGGGGAGACAGAGGGAGAGTTTGCCAGCACACACCAGAGCGCTATATATATATATAGGGATAACCTTATATAAGTGTTTTTCCCTGATATAGCTGCTGTATATATTTATCTGCCAAATTAGTGCCCCCCCTCTCTTGTTTTACCCTGTTTCTGTAGTGCAGGACTGCAGGGGAGAGTCAGGGAGCCTTCCTCCAACGGAGCTGTGAGGAAAAAATGGCGCCAGTGTGCTGAGGAGATAGGCTCCGCCCCCTTCTCGGCGGCCTTTCTCCCGCTTTTTTATGGAAAAATTGGCAGGGGTTAAATGCATCCATATAGCCCAGGAGCTATATGTGATGTATTTTTTGCCAAAAAAGGTATTTTTATTGCGTCTCAGGGCGCCCCCCCCAGCGCCCTGCACCCTCAGTGACCGGAGTGTGAAGTGTGCTGAGAGCAATGGCGCACAGCTGCGGTGCTGTGCGCTACCTTATTGAAGACAGGACGTCTTCTGCCGCCGATTTTCCGGACCTCTTCAGTCTTCTGGCTCTGTAAGGGGGCCGGCGGCGCGGCTCTGGGACCCATCCATGGCTGGGCCTGTGATCGTCCCTCTGGAGCTAATGTCCAGTAGCCTAAGAAGCCCAATCCACTCTGCACGCAGGTGAGTTCGCTTCTTCTCTCCTTAGTCCCTCGGTGCAGTGAGCCTGTTGCCAGCAGGTCTCACTGAAAATAAAAAACCTACTTTAAACTTTTACTCTAAGCAGCTCAGGAGAGCCCCTTAGTATGCACCCTTCTCGTTCGGGCACAAAAATCTAACTGAGGCTTGGAGGAGGGTCATAGGGGGAGGAGCCAGTGCACACCAGGTAGTCCTAAAGCTTTTACTTTTGTGCCCAGTCTCCTGCGGAGCCGCTATTCCCCATGGTCCTTTTGGAGTCCCCAGCATCCACTAGGACGTTAGAGAAAAGGGGAATCTGTCCGCCGTAATGTGAAAAAGGGGCACTACCTGGTGTAGAGGCGCTACTGTGCGGCGTAATTTGAATAATGGAGACTACTGTGCACCATTGTATGAACTGGTATTATTTTGTGGTCACACCCCTTTCCCACGAAGCCACACACCTATATACTTTTGCACGCGCCTACGGCGCTCACTGCCACCGGCCTATGTTAAGGGGGGGGGGGGGGGGGGCGCCGATGCCGTTTCTTGCACACAGCGCTAAAATGTCTAGTTACGGCACTGATATTACTGTTCTGTTCCATCATGTTGACGGGTTGGTAACTAGTTGAACGTAAATTGTATTCCATGTACTTTTAGATTATGTACTAAATAATAGCATTTACCCTGCCTTTTTTGTTTAAAATCATTTAAAATCTGGGAGGTTTTTTTTTGCCTTACCCTGTACTGTATATTGTATGAGAAGAAATTAAATCTCACAGCAATTAGTTACAAACAAGAATAAGAATCTAAGAATATAACAACTGTATTCCAGGCAGCAATGTTAATATCAATACTTGCAAAATTCCAAAAAATACATGGGGGGTAATTCAGAGTTGATTGCAGCAGCAAATTTGTTAGCAGTTGGGCAAAACCGTTGGGGTCATTCCGATTTGATCGCGCGCTAGCTATTTTTTTGTCAGGGAGTGTATTTTTGCTTTGCAAGTGTGCGAACGCTTGTGCAGCCGAGTGGTCCAAAAACAGTTTGTGCAGTTTCTGAGTAGGTCTGAACTTACTCAGCCGCTGCAATCACTTCAGCCTGTCCGGTCCCAGAATTGACGTCAGACACCCGCCCTGCAAACGGTTGGACACGCCTGCATTTTTCCAACCACTCCCTGAAAACGGTCAGTTTGACACCCATAAACGCCTTTTTCCTGTCAATCTTCTTGCGATTGGCTGTGCAAATGGATTCTGTTAAATCCATCGCCCAGCACCAATCCGCTTTGTACCTGTATGATGCCCCATGCGCACTGCGGTGCATACGCATGCGCAGTTTTGCCGAGTTTTGACCTGATCGCAGCGCTGCAAAAAATTGCTAGCGTGCGATCAGGTCGGAATGACACCCCATGTGCACTGCAGGTGTGGCAGATATAACATGTGCAGAGAGAGTTACATTTGGGTGGATTATTTTGTTTCTGTGCAGGGTATAATACTGGCTGCTTTATTTTTACACTGCAATTTAGATTTCAGTTTGAACACACCCCACCCAAAACTAACTCTGCATGTTATACGTTCCTACCTCTATGACTGTTATCACCCAGTTTGTTATTGTTATTTCAAATTGTAAAGCGCAACGGAATTTGCTGCGCTATAAAAGAAACTGTTAATAAATATCTGCCCCCAGTAGCGGATCTTGCTACGGACACACAGAATTTTTGCCCAGGGCGCCGCCTTCCGGAGGGCGCCGCTGCCGTGGCAAGATCCTTTACTGGTGGTGCCCCCCGGTGCTGTGCTGTCACTGCTGTGCGGTGCCCGATGATGTCATCGCGCACTGCACGGCATTGTGGGACCGGCACATAGACGCTAGGGGTCATAATTGACCTCTAGTGTCTATGCTGTGCTTTGGGAGAGACGTCACGACGTCTCTCCCATAGATTAGATCCCAGGAGCGGCGCCGGCGGCCGGAGACAGAGGTCAGCAGCGGTCGGGAATCAGGAGCGGGGATGGTGAGTATTAATTCATTTATTGTTATTTTATTTTTTGTAAGCGGCACAACTCTACTTGGGGCACAAATGGGGGCACAACTCTACTGGGGGCAATACTACTGGGGGCACAAACGGGCGCACAACTCGACTGGTGGCAATACTACTGGGGGCACAAATGGGGGCACAACTCTACTGGGGGCACAAACGGGGGCGCAACTCTACTGGGGGCACAAACGGGGGCACAACTCTACTGGGGGCACAAACAAGGGCACAACTCTACTGGGGGAACAAACGGGGGCACAACTTTACAGGGGGCATAACTGACCACGCCCCTTTATGAAGCCACTCCCCTATTTTCGCCCGGGACGCCACAAGGGCTAGAACCGGCCCTGTCTGCCCCCCCCCCCTGCAGTGCACATGGTTTTGCCCAACTGCTAACAAATTTGCTGCTGCGATCAACTCTGAATTAGGCCCAAAGTTACAAATGTTATATAGAAATATCTTGCACCAAGCATTTAAGCAATTATATGCCCATGTGTGAAGCTAGAAATGCCCCTTCAAATGTAACTCACAGGGACAGCGGTTATATTGCTACCGCTGTACCATTGTAATAGTAGTAGCAGCAACAACAGTAATAGTAGTAGTAGTAGTAGCAGCAGTATTCATAGTAATTGCAGTAGCAGCAGTAGTAGTAGTAGTAGTAGTAGTAGTAGTAGTAGTAGTAGTAGTAGTAGTAGTAGTAGTAGTAGCAGCAGCAGCAGTAGTAGTAGTAGTAGTAGTAGTAGTAGTAGTAGTAGTAGTAGTAGTAGTACTAGTAGTAGTAGCAGTAGTAGTAGTAGTAGTAGTAGTAGTAGTAGTAGTAGTACTAGTAGTAGTAGCAGCAGTAGTAGTAGCAGTAGTAGTAGTAGTAGTAGTAGTAGTAGTAGTAGTAGTAGTAGTAGTAGTAGTAGTAGTACTAGTAGTAGTAGCAGCAGTAGTAGTAGTAGTAGTAGTAGTAGTAGTAGTAGTAGTAGTAGTAGTAGTAGTAGTAGTAGTAGTAGTAGTAGCAGCAGCAGCAGTAGTAGTAGTAGTAGTAGTAGTAGTAGTAGTAGTAGTAGTAGTACTAGTAGTAGTAGCAGTAGTAGTAGTAGTAGTAGTAGTAGTAGTAGTAGTAGTACTAGTAGTAGTAGCAGCAGTAGTAGTAGCAGTAGTAGTAGTAGTAGTAGTAGTAGTAGTAGTAGTAGTAGTAGTAGTAGTACTAGTAGTAGTAGCAGCAGTAGTAGTAGTAGTAGTAGTAGTAGTAGTAGTAGTAGTAGTAGTAGTAGTAGTAGTACTAGTAGTAGTAGCAGTAGTAGTAGTAGTAGTAGTAGTAGTAGTAGTAGTAGTACTAGTAGTAGTAGCAGCAGTAGTAGTAGCAGTAGTAGTAGTAGTAGTAGTAGTAGTAGTAGTAGTAGTAGTAGTAGTAGTACTAGTAGTAGTAGCAGCAGTAGTAGTAGTAGTAGTAGTAGTAGTAGTAGTAGTAGTAGTAGTAGTAGTAGTACTAGTAGTAGTAGCAGTAGTAGTAGTAGTAGTAGTAGTAGTAGTAGTAGTAGTACTAGTAGTAGTAGCAGTAGTAGTAGTAGTAGTAGTAGTAGTAGTAGTAGTAGTAGTAGTACTAGTAGTAGTAGCAGTAGTAGTAGTAGTAGTAGTAGTAGTAGTAGTAGTAGTAGTAGTAGTACTAGTAGTAGTAGCAGTAGTAGTAGTAGTAGTAGTAGTAGTAGTAGTAGTAGTAGTAGTACTAGTAGTAGTAGCAGCAGTAGTAGTAGTAGTAGTAGTAGTAGTAGTAGTAGTAGTAGTAGTAGTAGTAGTAGTAGTAGTACTAGTAGTAGTAGCAGTAGTAGTAGTAGTAGTAGTAGTAGTAGTAGTAGTAGTAGTAGTAGTACTAGTAGTAGTAGCAGCAGTAGTAGTAGTAGTAGTAGTAGTAGTACTAGTAGTAGTAGCAGTAGTAGTAGTAGTAGTAGTAGTAGTAGTAGTAGTAGTAGTACTAGTAGTAGTAGCAGCAGTAGTAGTAGTAGTAGTAGTAGTAGTAGTAGTAGTAGTAGTAGTAGTAGTACTAGTAGTAGTAGCAGTAGTAGTAGTAGTAGTAGTAGTAGTAGTAGTAGTAGTACTAGTAGTAGTAGCAGTAGTAGTAGTAGTAGTAGTAGTAGTAGTAGTAGTAGTAGTAGTACTAGTAGTAGTAGCAGTAGTAGTAGTAGTAGTAGTAGTAGTAGTAGTAGTAGTAGTAGTAGTAGTAGTACTAGTAGTAGTAGCAGTAGTAGTAGTAGTAGTAGTAGTAGTAGTAGTAGTAGTAGTAGTACTAGTAGTAGTAGCAGCAGTAGTAGTAGTAGTAGTAGTAGTAGTAGTAGTAGTAGTAGTAGTAGTAGTAGTAGTACTAGTAGTAGTAGCAGTAGTAGTAGTAGTAGTAGTAGTAGTAGTAGTAGTAGTAGTAGTAGTAGTAGTAGTAGCAGCAGTAGTAGTAGTAGTAGTAGTAGTAGTAGTAGTAGTAGTAGTACTAGTAGTAGTAGCAGTAGCAGCAGCAGCAGTAGCAGAGGCGGATTTACCACTCTGAAGCCAAAGTAGCCGATTAGGGCCCGGCGGGTCCCCTGGGGTCCGCAAACAAAGTTGTTTAATGCAGAGCTTGTAATGTAATTTATTTACTTCCAGGCCCCCGGCAGACTGTCACCGCAATAATTTGAGTGTGACAGCTGGCGGGTGCCTGTTCCACCTCCAGCGCACGATAGTGTCTTCTGCTGCCATGCTGTGTGTGACTTCGAGGTTCCTGCGTCTCACGTGACACACAAAGAGGGAGAGAGCAGCTGCCCCCCCCCCCATACAGCATATACTCACACATAGCACGTACATACATCATATACACACACATAGCATGGATGCATACATACATACAGTATATACACATAAACACAAACATAGCAAACATACAGCATGCCCACAAACATAGCATACATACAGCATATACACACACAAACACACATATAGCATACATACAGCATATACACATAAACACACACATAGCATACATACAGCATATACACACACAGCATGTTCATACAGCATATACACACACAGCATGTTCATACAGCATATACACACACATAGCATGTTTATACAGCATATACACACATAGCATCTTCATACAGCATATACACACACAGCACGTACATGCAGCATATAGACACACATAGCATGTTCATACAGCATATACACCCACATACAGCATATACACATAGCATGCATACACACAGAGCATATACACACATAGCATGTATACATACAGCATATACACACATAACACATACATACAGCATATACACATACATAGTATGTATACATACAGTATATACACACACAAAGCATACATACAGCATTTACACACATAGCACATACATACAGCATATACACACATAGCATGTATACATACAACATATACACACACATAGCACATACATACAGAATATACACACACATAGCATGTATACATAAAGTATACACACACACACACACACACACACACACACACACAGACACACACACACACACACACACACACACACACACACACACACACACACACACACACACACACACACACACCATAGCATACATACAGCATATACACACACATAGCATGTATAGATACAGCATATACAGACAGACATACATACATACATACATACAGCATATATACACACATAGCATGTATACATAAAGTATATACACACACACACACACACACACACACACACACACACACACACACACACACACCATAGCATACATACAGCATATACACACATAGCATGTATACATACAGCATATACACAAACATAGCACATACATACATACATACATACATACAGCATATACACACACACACACACACACACACACACACACACACACACACACACACACACCATACATACAGCATATATACACACATAGCATATATACATATAGAATATGCACACACATAGCACATCCATACAGCATATACACAAACATAGCACATACATACAGCATATACACACACACACACATCATGTCCCCCTCCCCCTCAAACATCAGGACAGTGGGTGCCTCATCTGCCCAGCATAACTGAGCCCCGGTATATGCACACACACCCCTGCTCGCTGCAGGGCATAACTCTCTGCCTCATCCGACTCTAGCCAGCTCTGATACAGAAGTCACACGGGATGGGAGAACTGCCTGGGAGGAGCTGCACACACTGCCTCTGCAGCTACAGCAGCTCCTCTTACACACTCAGCCAGCCGCACAGCCACAGTCAGTCACAGATAGTGTGATAGGAGGCAGCTTCCGGCAGCCGCACAGCGTGGCTCAGTTTAAAAATATATATAAAAATCGGTAAGCTGCAGGGATGGATCGGCGGGCAGGGGGGGTTTCTAGGTACTCAGAACCCCCCCTGCATGCGCGTATGGTAATAGAGGCTTGTATTGCTATTGTGTATTAATGGTACTGTATGTATTACTATAGTTTTTAATGATATGTAGTAGTGGTATGTATTGTTGTAGTGTAGTATTGGCATGTTATAGTGGTATGTATCTGTAGCATAGTAGAGATATATATATGGTAAAAGGCATGTATAAACACAGTGTAGACTAGTAATGTTATGTATTGCTATACTGCACTAATGTCACATAGTAATATTTAAGTAATAATAAGATATTCTCAAGACTACTTTTGTATTTTTGATTATATCTGGAAACTAACATTTTTGTACACTGTAATTACATTATTCACATTTTTGTTTGTTTTTTATTTTAATGTATTTATTTTTTATCTGTAAGAAACTTGAGTTGTGCACATCAAGTTAATCACAAGATAAAAAAGGGTTATTTAATAACATCATTATATGCTGCCATCCGTAGCAGCTTATCAGATATAGGGGGTCATTCCGAGTTGATCGCTCGCTAGCAGTTTTTAGCAGCCGTGCAAACACTATGCCGCCTCCCACTGGGAGTGTATTTTAGCTTAGCAGAAGTGCGAACGAAAGGATCGCAGAGCGGCTACAAAATAATTTTGTGCAGTTTCAGTGTAGCTCAGACCTACTCAGCACTTGCGATGACTTCAGACTGTTCAGTTCCTGTTTTGACGTCACATACACGCCCTGCGTTCGCCCAGCCACGCCTGCGTTTTTCCTGGCATGCCTGCGTTTTTTCGAACACTGCCTGAAAACGGTCAGTTGACACCCAGAAACGCCCTCTTCCTATCAATCACTCTTCAGCCAGCAGTGCGACTGAAAAGCTTTGCTAGACCTTGTGTGAAACTACATCGGCAGTTGTGAAAGTATGTCGCACGTGCGCATTGCGCCGCATACGCATGCGCAGAAGTGCAATTTTTTGGCATCATCGCTGCGAAGCAAACATTTTCATATAGCGATCAACTCGGAATGACCCCCATTGCGAGGTATCCTATTAGCATCTGAGGGCTAGCCAACACACACACACGGGCTAATTTTGTTGGTAGTCAATTAGCCAATGAGTTTATTTTTGGATTGTGACAGGAGGAAATCCACGCAAGCACAGAGAATATCCAAACTCCACACAGTTAGGACCATGGTGAGAATCAAACCCATGACCTCAGTGCTGTGAGGCAGTAATACTAACCATTACACCATCCATGCTGCCCATGATGCCATTTTCCACTACGCACACTGCAACTCTTATCTAACTGGACGCCACAGTTTGCAGTACATCTGTGCTACCTGTATGATGATATTAAATAAGCCTCTATGGGCTCGATTCAATTCTGCACAGATTGAATAGTGCTGGGAGGGAGCTCCCTGTGCTATACAATTCTGCGCTCTGTCATGTAGGGGAATGCCTGTACTTGCGGACTAAACGGTGTGTAGGCGCAAGAATGGGCATTCTCCGTCTAAAGTTCCC